>NC_047660.1:12596720-12666720 GCF_011762505.2 Arvicanthis niloticus | reverse complement strand
GGATCCCTAGCCTCACCAGCCAGAACTAAAGGTTTCCAGAAAGTGCTATAGCTCTCTATATGTATGAGTTGAATCTTGAGGTGTAAGCTCTGACCAGAAAGTAGGTATTTACTCCAATGACAATCAGGTCACTACTATATCTGTGAGGATTCTGGTCATTTTTAGACTCGTAATGTTCACAGCTAAGTAAAGTAGATTACTTTTCTTCAGTAGTGTGCCTGTCATCTTATAGAACTTGTAAAATAATACATTAGGCATGCCATCAAAACCAGTTGATGTCGCCATGCTCTGTGACTCAAGTATGTGGTATACTTCAGCAATAATGTCTTACTAACAAATTCTGGTAGGTAACCAAAAGCATTGGCAGAAGACTATATGATATTTGGAAATCTAGGGAACTCAATGAATTGCATCTACAAAAGAAGTAATACAACCCAGGCACTAGGATTTTTATTTGTGTATTTTTGCTTAGTTGTTTACTTTATAATAGTGTATGGTCATCTGACTATAGCATCACTGCATTTAAAGCCTTTTTATACACATGCATGTTTTAGAAACATACAATAATTGATTTTATGAGGACTATTTTGAAGTGTCCTCCTATTATGTTTCCTTGACACTCTCCTACCAAGTTCCCATCCCATTTAATCACTTCTGCACCATTATTATCCAGGAGTAAACTGTAGTCCTCAGTCTTTCTCATATGTGAATGCTGCTAACTATAATGATGATTAGACTGACGCTAGTATCATGAGCATCATGAGCATCATGAGCATCATGAAATTAAACAACAACATTCTGATAGGATATATGTCTTAATCCATAAGATGAAACATGGGGTACCTAGCATGATTATTAAATCAAAAACCTCTGACTAGACAGCTCAAAGTACACAGGGGAGAATGTGCTATTACTATTTTGAAAAATTAATATAAATCACTGTATACATCAAATTTCATTGGGGAACTTTTATTTACAATAGATCTTATAGAGATATATATGTCTATGTTAATTGCTGATCAGTCCATGATAGCTAGAAATAACTCAGACATTAATCAGTATTGAAAGGATAATTAAAATTTGGTACATTTGAACAATGGAAGATTATTCAGCTATAAAGAAAAATGAAATTATGAAATTCTCAAATAAATGGATGAATCTAGAAACAATTATTGGAGTAATAATCCAGGTGCCAGGATGACAAACATAACATATTTTTCCCATATGTGCATTCCAGCTTTGTATCTTTCAATTCATTAGAATTTCCCTTGGACTTCCTAGAAGTAGTAAGGGCCTCTGCTGAAGACTTTTCAAATATTGATAGCACACTGATGTTAAAGAGAAGAGAGAATAATTGGGAATAGCACACTGATGTTAAAGAGAAGAGAGAATAATTGGGAAATTATTTTTAATTGCATATTAGGACAGAATAAAATCAGAACCACTCAGCATATGTAAAGTCTCATATTTGTAATATGACACAATGCAAGAAAATGTAAATTATTTTCAAATTTAGTAAGTATTTATACTAGTTGTGGTAACTTTCATCTCAGAAAATTGAAGTTCACTTAAGGAATTTCCTTCATAATGTCAGTGTGCCATTGATTACTCATTGTGAGGAAAGGCCTAGTCTACTGTGGGTTGTGGCACCCCAGGCATGTGATCCTGCATTGTATAAAAAAGCAAACTGAAAAGAACTCAAGAAGTTAGACTCTGGAAAACCAAACAACTCAATTAAAAAATGAGGTAGAGAGCTAAACAAAGAATTCTCAACTGAGGAATCTCAAATGGCTGAGAAGCATCTAAAGAAATGTTCAACATCCTTAGTCAAAAGGGAGATGCAAATCAAACCAACCCTGAGATTCCACTTTACACTAATCAGAGCAGCTAAGATGAAACACGCAGATGACAACAGATGATGGCAGGATGTAGAGAAAGAGGAAGACTCCTTTATTGTTGGTGGGATTGCAAGATGGTGCAGCCACTTTGGAAAACAATGTAGCAGTTCCTCAGAAAAGTGGAAATAGTTCTACTTGAAGACCCAGCTATACCATTCTTGGGCATATACACAAAAGATGCTTCACCATATCAGAAGGACACATGCTCCACTATGTTCATAGCAGCCTTATTTATAATAACCAGGAGCTAGAAACAACCCAGATGTCCTTCAACAGAAAATGTGATACATTTTACACAATGGAATACTATTCAGCTATTAAAAGCACGATATCATGAATTATACAGGCAAATGTGTGGAACTGGAACACACATGATACGCTCTCGCTGATAAGTGGATAGTAACCCAAATGCTTGGAATACCCAAGATACAATTCACAGACCACATGAAGCTCAAGAAGAAGGAAGATCAAAATGTGTGTGCTTCGGTCCTTCTTAGAAAGGGGAACAAAACACAGGAGAAAATATGGAGACAAAGTGTGGAGCAGAGACTATCTAAAGACTGCCCCACAGGGGAAAGAATTCCACATTTAGTCACCAAACCCAGACACTAATGTGGATACCAAGAAGTGCATGCTGACAGGACCCTGATATAGCTGTCTCATGAGAGGTTCTGCCAGAGCCTGACAAATACAGAGGGATGCTCTCAGCCCACTATTGGACTAGGCATGGGTCCCCAAAGGGGCCCTCAGTGGAGCAGTTAGAGAAAAGAGTGAAGGAGCTGAAGGGGGTTGCAACCCCACAGAAAGAACAATAATATCAATCAACCACCACCACCCCCAGAGCTCCCAGGGACTAAATAACCAACCAAAAGGTACATGGAGGGACCCATGGCTCCAACCATATATATAGCAGAGGATGGCCTTGTTGGGCATCAATGGTCAGAGAAGCCCTTGGTCCTGTGAAGGCTAGATGCCCCAGTGTAGGGGAAGACCAAGTGTGGGTGCTTCGGTCCTTCTTGGAGTAACAAAATACTCAAGGGAGCAAATATGGAGACAAAGTGTGGGACAGAAACTGAAGGAGGGTCCGTCAGGAGACCATTCCACCTGGGTATCCATCCCATGTGCAGTCACCAAAGGTAGACACTAATGTAGATGTCAGGAAGTGCATGCTGACAGGAGCCTGATACAGCTGTCTCCTCAGATGTTTGCGAGAGCATGACATATACAGAGATGGATGCTCACAGCCAACCATTGTACTGCTCCTGGGGTTCCTAATAGAGGAGTTAAAGAGAAGACTGAAGGAGCCGAAAGGTTTTGTGGCCCCATGGGGAGAGCAACAATACCAACCAACCAGAGCTTCCAGGGTCTAAACCACCAGCCTGGGAGCACATATGGAGGGACCCATGGCTCCATCTGTACATGCAGCGGAGGATGGCCATGTCAGGTATAGGTAGTAGAAGAGATGCTTGGTCCCATGAAGCCTGGATACCCAGTGTGGGGGAATTCGAGCATGGGGAGGTGGGAAGTGAGGGTGTGTGGGGGAACATACTCATAGAAGCAGGAAGGGGGATAAGATATGGGGTTCCTGGGTGTGTGTGGGGAGGGGAATGGGGAAAGAGGATAATATCTGAAATGTAAACAAAATATCCAATAAAAAACTAAAACAGACAAAGATGCACACACACACACACACACAAAATATGGAGCAGAGAATGAAGGAAGGGCCATCCAAAAACTGCCCTACCTTGGGATCTATTCCAGGCCCAGACAGCATATCCAGACACTACTGCTGATGCAAAGATGTGCTTGCAGACAGGAGCCTAGTATGACTGCCCTCTGAAAGTCTCTACCATCAGCTTACTGAGACAGATACAGAGGTTTACATCTAAGCATTCTTCTGAGGTCCAGGACCCCTATGGAAGAACTTGGGAAAGGATTTCAGGAGATGAGGAGGATATCAACCCCATAGAAGAACAATATCAATTAACCCACTTATAGGTGAAGGAGAGGGGATTGTGTGGGGAGCTCAAGAAGGAGTAGCAGAAAAGTGGACATTTGAAATGTACATTAATAAAATAATAATAATAATAATAATAATAATAATAATAATAATAATAATAGAAACTGAGTAGAACAAATAGAACAAACCAGCAAAATAGTATTCTTCCATGCTTTCTGCTTTAGTTCTTACCTCAAATTCCTGCTTTGGGTTCTATAAGATAGAAATACATTACTTCCAATTTATTTTTCTGGACACAGTTTTTATCATAATAATTTAAACCAAGCTAGGGCAGATTTATTGTTATTTACAATTAAAACATTTGAACACACAGTATAAACACGGTTTATATTTTTGGGAGAGTTGATTCTGTTTGTAAAAACATAAACAGTAATGCTTGCTGACCTTGGAGATTTTCTATACTTATAGGTTGACTGTATAATTTAAACACTTTTCATTTTCCCATAAATACTAGTTGAATAGCAAACAACCAATTCAAAAGATATCACCATTAAATATATAAAACTTTCACATTCAATGTGCTAATATTTCTATACATTAAACTGTATTCTGTTAGGTTTATTAGTGAATAAAATTTATGTTTGAGATCAATGACAAAAAGATACACTGCTCTTACAAGTAATTTGTAAAATATATATTTCTATAATATAATATGAATTTGTGTTATAATAAAATAAAAGTTAGATTTTGAACTAATGCATGCCCTAAAGCTATTTATTCATCTGCTTGCCAACCTATTGAATAATGCTGTTTTATTTTCATAACTTTGGGAATATTGCATGTCTAAAGCCAGTTTACAAAAAAATTTGTATTGTTTATTCCCGATATAACTATAAGAAGAGACTAATTGCTTTCTAATAAAATATCTCAATTCACAAATATTATGATACTCAAAGTAATTTCTCACATGTAACAAACACTTATTGAATATGTTATATACCTTCTTATTATTTATAATTTGTAAAAGATGACACATCTAAGTGACTAATCTCAATAAATCACCAAAATATTAAGATTATCTTTTCAAACATCTTTATT
The DNA here is from genome assembly GCF_011762505.2 of Arvicanthis niloticus. Taxonomy (NCBI): domain Eukaryota; kingdom Metazoa; phylum Chordata; class Mammalia; order Rodentia; family Muridae; genus Arvicanthis; species Arvicanthis niloticus. The sequence goes on along the minus strand of NC_047660.1, from coordinate 12,661,764 downwards.
GTATCACTATACATTATTTAATATATACTTAAACCAATATAAACACATAAGAGTTTTTATTTATTTATACATTACATTATTAGAACTAGCTTTTAAATTAAATGTTTTTCTTATAATTTTAATTTTAATATAACTATTAATTCACAATACCTTGAAAAGATTTGTATGCGTTGTTTACATATAAACACGTACATATTTTAAAGAGTACATTCATTATATTTTAAATTTTTGATACTAAATAAAGAAAAGTATTATGACATAAGAGTTAAGTCCATTTATATTAAAAAAATTTTTATTGGATTAATTAGGTGATTACATTTAATGTCATTTGCATATAGCAACTGCAAAGTTTCTAAAGAGTTACATATTCTTCAAAATTAAAATATTCAGTAAAATAGTCGATATTTTATGAATATTTAATGCATACCATTTTTCATGAATACATTAAAAAGCACCATGCAGACAGTAAAAACTATCCTTTACTTTTAAAGTAAAGGTCTGAAGTTCTTTCCTAAATATTTGGCCACTCTTTACAACAGAAAGAGTAAAAGCTAAAATTTATACATATGCCCCTAAACATTGAAAGTGATTACTGAACTAAAGGGTAGAAACTTAGATGCCTATTATTGTTCCTCTTTCTGACTCATGTTTTGTTCTACCATTTGCAGATCTGCTTTATCACTAGAAAAGTCATTCCAAGATCCGAAGTCCATTGTGATATTTGTCCCTAACTTTGGAGAGTTACTCAAATAGTGAAGGTCTTTGGCAACTCAATTGTATAGTCTTATTTCCTGTCTCTTGCATGACTCTTACATGTTTTCTGTTATTTTTAAAAATGAGTGTATCTATTTATGTCTTAAAGCATAGTTAAAGTATACATTTTCCATACCACATCATCTACTATGACTTCTCGCTTATTTATCCAGTTATCCAACATTATAAATTTGGAATAAAATATTTTATGGACTATTATTTTTTCTTTGAATGAAGGTATTTCAAATTAATTACTTCAAATTTGAATAATAATATGTACAAAGTTAGTAACATGAGTCAAATCTCACCTTAGTGATTTTGCTGAGCCACTCATTAACAATCTATATTTTATGTAAATATTTATATTAGTACAAATTTTTACAACATCCAGTTTTCTCACATGCATGGCCACGAAGGTAGTCTAGCCAACAATTTCGAGACACATGGGTCCTAGGTTTTTCAGGATAGAGTTCATGGTTTCTGGGACACTATATGCCTTCCCTTCAGTTACTAAAAGGCCAATGCAGACCAGAAGCAGTGAAGCATTTAGGCCTTTTGTTGTTTTTCTGTATGCTCCCATAGAAGTCAAGGAAGCATGGACAGTTGACAGAACAATTGGTCTTAGATATTATTCTTGTGTGTCCTGTAGAGCTTGCATTGTATCCTGGCAACTGCATCTATATTGATCCTGGCAGTTGTCATTATATTCTGTTTCTGATAAAAGTATAAAAAGTCTGATTGCTCTCAATAAAATTATCACAGCCACAGTCTTGATGTTGCCCTGTCAACCTGAGCCTGCTTCCATTCTTTGTGGCCATGTCAGTTGACTTTAGCATTAGTGCTAACACTCATAGTCATTGTCATTGATCTGTTCTTATAAGTTAGTTGAAACTTTTAGAAAAGAATATATATATATGAAAATGTACTTGGTTACACAAAATATTTTTTTCTGTCCTTAGTATTTTCCTCTTATATTATAAACTCTAATATTACTTCTAATTCAATTTTTTGAAGTTATAATATAATTATATAAGTTTTTAATTCCTTTAACCCTCCCTAAACATTCCCATATACCTCAATCTTTTTCTAATTTATAGCCTCTTTTTCAATATACATTTTTTCTTAATACATAACTGAAACTTACCCAGTATGTATAATATTACTTTCATCTATTAGTTCTCAGGTCCAACCATTTAAAATTGGATACTCAATTTGTGTGCATATACCTAGGGAAGACCGTTTTTCTCCTCTCAGATTTTCTTTGTTAACTGCAATACATTTGTTTGGCTTTAAGCCTCATGAGACTTTCCAGGTCTATGTTAGGGTTTCATGTTTAGCCAATCATATTGGTGAGATTTTATGATCGTAACTACTATTATTTTCCTGAAACACACTTTCCCAGCAAATTCCCTGTTTCTGTGGCTCTAGCAATCATTCTACCACCTCTTAAGCAATGATCTCTGAATCCCAGGCGATGGAATCATATTGTCTCCATTTGGACTAGACTCAACAAGCATTTTGATTGGCTGTGGTTTTCTGTAACATTTCTCAAGACTGATCAGTCTCCTGAAATGAACCTAAAACCTGAACTACATTTCTAGGATTTGCACCGTGTAAAGAGATAATCAACTTCCTTAATTGTCCTCTAGCCATCGCATTTGAGCATGCCACACACACACAAAGATGTGCACACACAGACCAAATTAATAATGACAGCTTTAAAAGTGATGTTTTGAAATGTCATTCTTTTCTATGTAAAGGTTGGCTTTTCACGACGTTTCATGAGTCTGCTCCTTCTGTTAAGCACTTCTTATTTTTACGTGGAGTTAAAGAATTGACTTACATCAACCAGTGTTGATGAGGAATGAGGCTATGTTCTGTAGTGAAGATACAAATGTCCTTGTTTTTCTTCACTTCATGTCATCAGGTGCTGTGAACAGCCTTAAAATATTTTATGGATGGTGCTATGCATATTTTGTTTCGGAAGATACATAAGGCAAAACTGTTCGATTTTTAGATATTCTTCAGTTTGGCCTGTAAATAAAAGTGGCAGAGACTATATTCACTGGCAGCTTAAGCTTCCAGTTCTTAGGAAGTTAAACAGACATCTGAAATATCTAAGCTGGCATTAATTGAAGAAACTAAGTAAAATGAAAGCTGTATAATATTCTTACTTATTCAGTCTGATTCCCCCCAAAAATAGTTCTCAAGAAAAAGAGAAAAAAATATGCATCTTAAAGAGACTAATTTTAGCATGAAATGGAGTGCACTATTTTGTAAGGGGTTAGTAGATTATACTCAGCTTTTTCTTTCTCTGAGGCTTCATTCTCACATGAAGAAATATTTAAAGTGACTATGACTATGAACTGTTCTTTACCATATGCAAGTATATCAATTTAATTGTTGCACATGACCTATAATTACAAAACTGTTTTAATTCTAGAATATTTCCTAGGGGTTTACAAACTTTCCAGAGTTCTTTGTTATGTTGACAGAAAGTAGAAGAAAATATTTTTTAAAATTGTGTTGCAAAGATTCCTCATGACAGAAACCTATTAGGTATTAAATTAAATTTTCAGACAAAACCTACCTCCATTCATTTTCTTTAAGTGTTTAGTTTGTCGTTAGAGCTATCACAAGTAGAGTGAGAGGATGATAGTCAGATAACACAAGACAAATAAAATGAATGTGTAGACGTGGTGTGAAACTGACAAATTGTTTTTTTGGGGGGGTTTGACAAGTCAGTGAATAAGTTTGTAACATCAGCTAACCACTTACACCACCTCAAAACAAGACAAACAACATTTGGAACAATCTGTAGACATTCACTATCCTATTACACTGTCATGCATGCTGTGTTGACCATTTAAAATCATCGAGAGCATCTGGCAATTTCTTCTTGTGGTATAGTTCCATCTCTAGATAAGTGGAACAAAAATATAGTGCAGGAAAAAGAATAGACAGAAAGATGCACCACACTTGAAAATACCTGGCACTAATAATATGGATCCTTTGGTAGCTGAGATTACATTTTAATGTAAATGCCAGCCATTTCTTCACAGTCTCAGTATTCTCTGATTCTATGCTTTAAAACTGCTTGTTTTTATGGGACACTTCACTCCATTATAATGACGCACTATTATGAAACGAGGGGATACAGGCTTTATATTCTTTTAAAAAAGAGAGATTTATATTTTTTATTTTTATTTATTGCATGTCTTATTCAAATTGTTTGACAATTGATTATGGTTCTCCTTCTTCAACTTCTCCCTGATGTCCCCTACTAACTCAACGTTATGTTTTGTTTCTGTCTATTCATGAGCTATTGTAGCAAAAATAGAGGATAGTGTTTATATTTTTTTCCTATAACTCAAAATGAACATCCATGTATTTATTTGTCCAAATAGAACATATCACTATAATTCATAGTCTTACAAATCTTTCAGTGTGTGTGTGTGTGTGTGTGTGTGTGTGTGTGTGTGTGTGTGTGTGTGTAAAAACATAGCAGAAATTATCTGGTTTCCTGTTCTATAACTCTTGTCATTATCCCTTCAAGGCAAGGTTTTTCAATGTACATTGAGCCTGGAAGAAAGCAGACAAGCTTCCGAGATCTTCCTCTCTTTGAACTGCACAGTACTGAGGATACACCTCAGGATCCCAGGCTTCTGCAGCAAGCCTTCTTACACCTTATGTCAGTTCCCAGAAAAAGAGATTTTGATTTTTGCTATTTACACAACACCCAAACACACAAGTATATAGGTACATGTCAAATATAAAATGTATTTTCATATTAAACAGAAGCACTACAGCTTTATTAGCTTATAATATAAACTTTAGCAGAAAATGGGATTGCAATATTTTCAGAAAAATATATACTGATGTATACTTGCAAACCTGGAAGACTTGAGTTCAAGGATCAGAACACTTATTGAACAAAGTGCAAAACAACTTCAATAAATTATCTTTTTCATGCATACACATGTTGTGGTACATGCATGACATCCTTTCTACACATAAATACTCCCTGCCATACACACACACACACACACACACACACACACACACACACACACTGAATAAGTTCCTTGTAAAAAATCCCTTTTTAAAAAAGAATTCATGAATGCATTACACAGTGCTACTGTAGCAAAGAGAAATGCAAACCTTGCACTGACTGTGTAAAATTGAGGAATATCTACTTTCTTGCTTTTACACACAGGTATGGCTCTTTTTAAAGACTATACTCATGTTCTTTTTTTATAAATGGTGACATAAAGTATCTTGAGGTTAAATTTAATTTTTTAAAAACAAACCTAGAGGTTAAATTTATTAAAGATTACTTATGAAGTATAAATAGTGTCTGATTCTGTTACCCTGTATTTGAAATACAATGTTCATTAACTCTCTTCTCACCGTATTTCTTGTCTATGATTAAACGTGCTAGAATTTTTATCACAGTCAAATATTCACAAAATTTCATTGTTAAGAGGTTGAACACCAAGTTGGGAGGGGGAATTCGAGGGTGGGGAGGTGGAAGTGGGGGGGTAGGTGGGGGCACATCCTCATAGAAGGATGAGGAGGAGGGATGGAATAGGAGGATCCTGGGTGGTGGTGGGAAGGGGAGTTAGGGGATAAAATCTGAAATGTAAATATAATATCCAATAAAAAGAAAAATAAAAAAAAAATGAGCTTGATTTTGCTTAGCACCATTCATGAGCCCCCTTCAGAAATCTACATTTCTGTCCCCATGGAGCTCATCCAACTCCAGGACTGAGCTCTTTATATTATAGACCCTTTATTTCCAGATTGTCAACCTCAAATCTTAAATTCAAGCAGCCTGCTCTGGCTCTGCATAGAGTTCTCTCCAAAGCCCTACTGAGGAGCCTTGGCCATTCTGGGGATGGCAAACATATTACTGTCAGGCCTTTCCCTTCCACTATTCCCTCTTTCTTGTTAAAAACTCCTTGCTTACATTTTTAAAGCTAGCCACAAGGTCTGTTCCCTTATTTGGCCATTTCCTTCCCCTGAGGCTGACTACCAGATTTCAACTATCAAAGTATTAAAGTCCATTAATCTAAAGCCCCACTTTGGCTACCTTAATTACCCTGCCTATTCAAAGTTAAACACCTCATCCTAACATGGATACTTCTCTTTTACCTCTTTAAGCTGCCATTTGACTAAGGGCCACTACAGTCTCCTTTTTATCCAGAGGTAGTCCTTTGTCATCCAGGACAAATATTCCTGCTCCCTCTCCCTTGTTCCCTTCCTTCTTTTTCCTCATCCTCTATCTCCTGTGTTTGTCTCTTATTTCCTACCCTTTGTCCCTCTGGGAAAATTAACCTCCTTTGTGCTGAGGACTTAGGCTTAGAGAGTCTTGTGCTTATAGAGGTCACTTCAAAATTGTCTTACTATTGTTAACATTCTTTCTAGAGAGAAACTTAAAATATAAAACTGAAATGTCTATAAACTTTAGATAATGCATCAAAGACTGACCAGAATACAGATACTACCAAACTTCCATTTGGTGAACCAATGAGGTTGTTCATAGTATAATGAGTGAGGATTACTTTCAAGAGCAGAAAGGACCCAAACAATGCTGTAGCACCAAAGCCTACATTAGTAAGAATAACAGATTTCAAGAGCTGGAAACAATGAGTGGGCTCTACAACCATCAGTCAGTTTGTCAGGTAAGAGAGTACCCTTTTCAAGTAGCTAGGTTAGTCTGACAATCTTCCAGGCTGCCTGAATGACCGGTGTTCTTCCAGATTGGGTGGCTTATCTGAGCCTTTTGAACATAGGCAGTTCTGTTGAAAGTGTCTCTTAGCTGTTCTTACTGAACACATACATACATATATACATACACATATACATACACACATACACATATACATGTGTGTGTGTGTATAAGAAAAAAAGGAGTCTACTGAATCTAATAAGTTTCAAGAAATTCCTGAAACCATTTCGTGTTAGTTTCTTGCTAAGTTTATTCATCTTTACAACAGGAGAGAAACAGGAGTTTCATGTCCCCTATGAGAAGCCTATTGTTTCAGTTCACTCTAAAAATCCTATCCTAAGATATTCTGTTGTTTTATATCCATGTTAGCACCTGTGTTTTAATGAGCTTCCCTCCAAAATGGCAGATTTTAATATTGTAAGAAATTGCCATACAATAATAATTTATAGACTTTGTTTGCCCAGGTGTTAGTTGTTCTTGACATTATATTATATGATTTACAATATTGCTTAATACATTACTTTATGTATTTTATTTCTACATTATCCATTGTCATTATTTAATTTTAGTTGAACATGGGAAAAATGTCAGTATGATTAACCAGTATAATGCAAAATATACTTCAATATTTGAAAATTTTTATTATTTTAAAGTTGGTATTTTTCTTATAAAAACAACCTAAATTTGAAACTGTCAAATATCAAATGATGAAATTTTTTAGCATGAATATTTTTAAATGTCCCATGTTTTCAAAATAACACATATGTGTATTAAATGGTGTTAGGGTTTGAGAATTCCTGACATAAGACCCCAGACACAAATAGTATATAAGAACAAAGAGTGTTTATTCTGCAAAAACAACTAGCATGCATGTTACCACTGATTCAAAATGTTGACCCAGACAAAGACACTGGAGCCCATTTTATAACAGAACTGCTTTATAATCAGTAGCACCCACTTCCCCCACAAACTTCCCAGGCTGTTTCTGTTTTCACAGACATAGGTTACACTTCAAATCCTGATAATATTGCCATCACTATTCCTGAGGACATCACTTACTATGTCATCAACATCCAGATTTATAACTGAAGTTCCACCCCTAGTGCCTTCTAGTCGTGATGCTGAAATGTACGTTGCATAGTACTGTAGGAAGAAAGTAATCACGGCACTCACCCAGTTACAAACCCTGGTACAGCAGCCTGACTGTAAGACATACTGGGCATATCATGGTAAAACCTTTTTAGAAATAACAGCATACACTTTGACTGGATTTAAAGCCTAATTCATGAGATGGAACCAATACCTGATACCCATAGACTGGACTAGAACCTGAGGCTAGATAGGTCAGAGATTCTGGGGTGTGGGGAGCTGCTATTTTTATTGTACTATAGGAGCATAACAATGAAATAGCTTGTGGTGACACACTGTTATACATATAGATTAGAGAATGGTTCAAATTTCTTCAGATAGGCTTCTGTATTCAGTAGATAGTAATTAACATAGAAAGTCACAATTGCAAAACATACACACACGTATATACGAGAGAGATAGAGAGAGAGAGAGAGAGAGAGAGAGAGCGAGAGAGAGAGAGAGAGAGAGAGAGAGAGAATACAGAGTCCCATTGCTAAGGAACAAGATATTAGCAATTAGTCACCACCGGAAGTGGAAAATTAGTTTTCCTAAATAGAATGTCATTGGAATAACAACTACAGTCCAGGGCTGACACCATGCCCAAGAGTAGTTAGACAGCACACATACACTCTGTTTTTATAAATTAATATAGTAATTAAAATTTAATGAACAAATTAATTTATATATGTGTCTTGGTGTGTGATTTTTGATTTTTTTGTCTTACTGTATTTTTTCACTTGCTTTTATTTTCTGTTTTTATTAGGTTTGAGTCACAGAGATAGAAAGAATGTAAATTTGGAAGGATAGGAAGGTGCAGCTCACTTGGGAGGAGTTGTTGGATGAGAAAGCATATGAAAAAATTGCATCATAACTAAAAAGTTCAATAAAAAACGTTTAAAACTGATATTTAGCTATAATGCTGAATCATTCTTTAGTGTTCTTAAAAAATGTGACTATAAAAGATCATCTGAAAACACAATAGATTTATTTACATATGTTATTCTCAAGTTCATGGTGTGTGTGTGGTCACCAACTGGCCTGCACAGTAAGGTCTTTTGTACGTGCTTAGTCAATGTTTATTTTGTCAAGCTTGTGCAACAAATACCTTACTGAAACATTGCCCAAGCCCCTTCAAAATTGTAACTTGTTACAATTCCCTAACTTGAGAAAGTTTCAACAATATTGCATAATTCATTTTTAATTTATGCTTGATGTGTCATATAGAATAAATATTTTATTGCTTAAGCATAAAACATAATACAGATTATTAAAAACTTATTTTTTTAAATGTCACTAAAAAAAAAGCAGCATCAAGTGTCTTTCAAATACTTTCAAATCTCCAGGAAAGTGGCCCTTTAGAAAAGAGTTTTAGAGAAGGTACTTGGTAGGTTGCTGTAATTTTTAAGTGTGCAGTATACAGAACTCTCACTTTATGCTAGATACATTATGTAGTGTGGAAAGCATTCTGTGGAATTCACGGAGCAAAAACCAAAAATCTGTTTAGAAGTAGATTTATGGCAATTTTATAGTATTGCTTTTTCTTCTTCGTGCCTCTGCTAACCGCCATTCCTAAGCACTTAATCAGTCGGAGCCTTTATCTCTGATAAGCATTCACATATATTCTGACATTTAAATTTTGTCATTACATGAGGGACAGATGATGATATCCCTATCTTACAAATTAGGACACTAAAGCAGGAACACGTAGAAACCTAGTCCAAGGTGACACAGCTCGCAAGCCTGATTTGAATTATTTGAAATGAAACCAGCGTGATTGCAAAGGCTGTGTCATTAATCACCATGTTGCGTTTGACGCACCATATATATCTTGCTTTATTCAGGCCTTCTTTATCTGTCTCAATTTCAACTATATTTTTATGCTTCCTTTAAAACCCTTGATTGTATTTTTTCATAATATTCTGTACAAAGAGAGCGGATCCCTCAAGCAGTCTGCTTTAAAGCTTGGACAATGCCTATACCGAGCCTTTGACTTCCGTTGAATTGACTGCTCTTTTATGTACTCGGGCGTGAAAGTTTTAAGTTTCAGCATTTAAAGTGTTTTTCTTTAAGCGTGAGTCTATGTGCATATGCCCATTGAGGCACTAAGAGGATGTCAGATGCCCTTGAGCTAGTTACAGGCTTTTCTGAGCTACTTCACTTGGGCAATGGGGACCAAATTTGGATTCTCTGAAAAATCAGTAAGCCTACTTGCTGATCTTCCTTTCCATCCCTGTTCACTCTTCAGATGACAGACTTTCAAAAGAAGTGGTTGATTAATGTGGTTTACAGTTGCATTGCTACAATGTATTTCTACTAAAGATAAATACCAATTGTCTGTGTAAAACCTTTACTACTAAAATTTATCCTCCCTTTTGAGGATAATTGCAGAATTTTATGAGAGTTTTTCATCATTTCATGACTCCTGCATTGCTAGACCATTTACATGTCATCTTTTGTTGTTAATGTTTACAAAATCAGGAAGTCATTGCAATTTACATGCATGTTCCTAAAAAAAGAGTTAAAAAAACTATCTTTCTTTTAAAACTATTTGAAAATCAGACTTTTTGCATTTGCTCTATGCGTAAATAAGACCTACTACACATTTACTAACTCAGTAATTGCACAGTAGCTTAAAATTATTGAATTCTGTTATATATAGTTCCAAGCTCTCTGAAATTCTGTGCTCACAAATATACTGTACTAGGCTTATAATAGAACTCAACTACTAAGGTGTATTAAAGGATATTTTCTATCTACATAGTGAAGTATTTAATCTATCTTCAGTATTGTGAATTATCACTAAATCTCTTATAGGTCCACAGATAACATATCAAACTGGAAAAAACTTTTGAGTAAACATTAATGTGATATAATTAATTATTGTGGTACAATTTACTCCTTTGTCGTGAAAAAAGAATCTAGAGTGGTGATGGCTCTTGGGCTGGTGGCATTAGGTAAACACTCTTGAAAGACACTGAAGCTTCACAGTCTGACTGAATTTCATTTTAGATTCATATAGATTAAGAAGGATTTCATTTTATAGAGTTTAAACAAGTTTATTCAAAGGACAGTTTTAAAAAGACATACATTCTAATTTTCATTATCAAATTTTATTTTATGTGTATGCATGCTTTAACTGTATAAATGCCTATATACCACTTAGGTTTCTGCAAGTCAAAGAGGCCAGGAATGTATTTTGTATCCTTTGAACCTGGAGATATAGGTGGTTATCATAAAGGTAATTTAAATTTAACTAGGGTTCTCTAGGAAAGCAGCCAGTGCAGTTCTTAAGCTCTGAGTAGGCTCTCCTAACTCCACACACTAAATTTTACCACATTTTTTTTTCTTTGCTAATTCCACTCCTTCCTTTCTGGATGTTAACCAAGTATCCCATAATTCTAAACATACTTTTTACCAATAGATTATAAAAGCAACACTGTTGTCACAGAATTTTACTCATATTTTTATTTGTTTCTAATTCTCTAGATAAATAATGAAACAAGCAGCAATGGACCTGTATATACTCACATGTCTGCTCATTTCTCCTCCCAGTCCAAATCAACAGCCAATATTATGCCATTCTTGTGTCATTTTCAAGGATTCCTTTAAACCACACTTATTTATTGACACATTAGAAGGAGGGTATATTGATGCTCTTGCTTAATTTCCTGTGAAATTATGTATTATTGGTCACTTATAAATTAGAATTATTTCTTTGTTTTGGTGGATTTCTCATAATAAAAAAAAGAAGAAGAGGCATGTGTATTAGGAAATTTACTTAGGTGTGAGACTTTTTAAAATTGTTCTTATAATTATAACTTTCATTTAAAATAAATTATTTCTATGACTGATTTGTTATCTTGATAGATAAGGCAAACTCTCATTGCCTTATTTATATCATATGTATTTGAGCAACAACTTGGGAGTTCATTATTAAATGTTCAGCATTTACTATGGCTTGTTATCAAGTCAAAAGTTCTTTCTAAAGGTGAAAGTAACAGTAGCAGTGGCTTTAGTCCAATATCTTAAAGGAATGTGCTGTGATTCACGTATTAGGGGACAAAAGCATATCTCTAATTGCAACTGAAACACCAAACCCAATCTAATTTGTTCCTTTATGGGAGCCCAACTCCCAGAGCAGGTTGCATGACACAAAAGACTTATTAAAAACCTTTTTTTCTTTTTCGATTTTGCTGAAAGAGAATAGGCATTTGTTCATATATTTAAACAATGAAGAAAACATGGAGCATCTCACTGTATTAAGTACTTTGGTGTTTCCGAGATAAAATACCCCAGCTAAAGCAGCATATAGCCGAAAGGTTTATGTGGGCTAACAGTTCCAAAGGGATCAGAAACTGTTGGGAGTCTGTGTCATGGCCACAGAATTTGAGAATACATTATCTTGAACTACTGCACAAATCAGAAAAAGTAAACAGTGAATGGTACATGGTATAAAAAAACCCAAAGCCTGCTATCAGTGATGTACTTACTTCAGAAGGCCCACATTGTCTGGACTTCCCCAAATACAGTTACCAAATGGAAACAAGTGTTCAAATATCAGAGCCTATGAGAAAATTCTCATTAAAACCATCCCACCAGCTGAGGAATATAATAATTGCAACATCCAAAGTGGTGGAAGAGATGCCAATTGTCTGGATTTTTCCTTTGTTGTTTCTGTTTATACCTAGAGGTAGCAACTTTTCATGTTGGATTGTATTCAGGTTAGTGTATTTACATCCCTCACAATACTAAACCCATAAAGGTTTCATGATGAAGAAGATCATGAACCATGATAGTATTTATTTTAAGCTATCTCACATGTATTTTACCAATATATTTATATATGCAAATGCCACCACTTAATGATTCAGTCAAATTAGCATAATATCAATACAATGAACCTGTGTTATCTGTGTAAAGGAGACATGACAAAGATCCCTGAAGATTAAATAATGATACACAGATTAAAAACAAAGCTTGAATTGGATCAATACAATTGCATTGGTAGGAAAAATTTCAGAGTTAGTTTTGACAACCATACTCCATCCAACACATTTATCTGACCTGAGAAGCAGATATGAATTTGAAGAATTAAAGAGACAGGTATAAGCACAAACATCCTAGCTCAATAAAAATAGTTTTTTATAGTCTTTATAAAAATAGTCATTATAAACAGGTTGTTCTGAGAAGTTTTCTGTCAACTTGACACAAGGTCGAGTCATTGGAGAGAAGCAAGCCTAATAAGAGAAAATATCTCAGTTAAGATGGTGGTTTGGGCAACCTTACATGATATTGTCTTAATCATTTATTGACGTAGAGGGCTCAAGCCATTGGTGGTGGGACCACCCATGAGCCCTTTGTGACCTCTATAAGAAAGCAAGCTGAGCAATTCATAAGGAGCAAGGTGATCAACAGCATTCTGGATACCTTGGATAATTCTCCCGGAATTACTAGAGAACTGAAACAATAAAGTAAAACCTTTGCGTTACTGAGACAATAGATGCTGGCCAGTTGTAGCTAAAAAATTAGTGGCAATAAAGAAAAGACCAACATCACTTGGAACTATTTCTAGAGAATACGCTATGAACTCAATTCTTGGGGCTTAAACTCCACCAATACCTGCACTCAAAACTACACCAATCCAGGATTTGAAGTTTCACCAATCTCTACTCTGGAAATTTCCATCTTGGAAAACTCTATACCAAGAAACTATACATAAACCTGTCTCCTCTGCTCTTTGCTCTCTCTTTTTCTTTCTTTCTTTCTTTCTTTCTTTCTTTCTTTCTTTCTTTCTTTCTTTCTTCCTTTCTTCCTTCCTTCCTTCCTTCCTTCCTTCCTTCCTTCCTTCCTTCCTTCCTTCCTTTCTTTCTTTTTTTTTGCCTGAGCAAAGGCAGCCACCTTCTGTGTCTTACCCAATAAATCTCTTGTATAAGATTTATTGTGTGATTTGATTTGTGGTTTTCCTTGGCTCTGGACTTTCAGGATTTCTTTCTCTTCAGAGTTGCAACACTTCTTTTGAGAAAACTATTCCCCTTAGGGCTGCAATCCTTATTTTGGGAAAACTTTCCTTACAAAGCTGCAAGGCTTCTGTTGAGGAAAGCTTTCTCCTCAGAACTGAACCACGTTAGTTGAGTGACTTTAATAGACTCTTCTCTTGTCTTTCTAATGGTATCATATTTGATACTCAAATTTGGTTAATCAAAACTTTTGATAAAGGCTTTAAGGAGTATTCATTAGATGCTATGCTGAACATAATAAGTCAGCTATTAAAGATTTCAATAATATATAATATCACTTGAATAAAAACTTAAAACGTCAAGTCAAATTTATAAATACACATTGCCTTCTTGTTTGGCTGGATAAAGAAAATGATGTCCCAAGAATTCCTCTGCAGTGTGGAAATATTCTTTCCTGGTTTTATTTGGTTTTTTTTTACTTATCAAAACCAATCTAGACATATTTATATATCATATTATATGCAAATATAAACTATATTTTGTACAAATAAAAAATTTAAAAATAATAAAAAAAAAACCTCTAGTAACAATATGTAATGAAAGCAATTCAAACCAGGAAATTGAGTAAATTATATGCTAAAAAATCTCAAACTTTACTGATCAGCTAATTCTGATTCTGAACTGGAGAAATGAACACACATAAGTGTTTGTGTCTTTGTGTGAGAAGAAATATTAAATTATAGATGTCACATATCTCTTTCAGAGAATGGCATGAGCTTAGCTGACTTAAGATAGTTATGTGAATACAACTATTTAGTCTATGGTAATTAAAAACTGAAACACTTTTGTAAGAGATCATCTGTTTAGAATCTATCTATATATACATATCTTTCCTCTATTTATGGGGAAACATAAATTTAGAGGAAAAGAAAGCAAGAGGAAAAGGGAGAAAGGATGAAAGTTTTAAAAAAAAATCTTCTGTTGTTAGGGAATGCCTCTGGCAAAAACTACACAGGAACAAGTGTCACAAAGGGAATGTTACTGGCCAAGAAATGGTAGACTGCCAAAGGCAGAATGCTTCTTCAAAGAGTAAGTCCAAGTGTTCTAAAGAATTCTGAAACAATTTCACTCCTTTTTGATTGGTTTTTTTTTTTTTTTTTTTTTTTTTTTTGGTTTTTTTTTTTTTTTTTGTTTGTTTGGGTTTTTTTGTATTTTTTTTTTTTTTTGGTTCTTTATAAATAGCCACAGGAACTTAAATTCTCTAAGCCTAATAAGACACTTCAAAGGTAGCTGGCAGACGACAGCCACATCCCTCATACTATCACTTGCAGCCATGTTAACTCTGAAAAGTTCATTTCAGTCTTGTCCTTTCCTTTGGTCTCCCTTTCTTATTTGGGGACATGTCCTGCCTCCTCTCAGTCCTGTGTCACTCACTCCACTCTCAGTCACTTTTTTCAAAGCAGTTTCACTCCCAGTGTTCTTTATAAATCATCAGATAAATTATTAGCTGTTCTTATGCTCAACTCTGCGTTCTTCATCCTGGCTCCTGACCAACTAAAAAATATTTAACAGTGGAACATTTTCCCCAAATGTCCATATGGATTTTTACATGAAAAGTTCATCCTCACTCCTCTCTCTAACCCAGCCTTTCATATTTTAATAGATTTCATTGTGTCTTGACTTTTTCAACATAAAACCCTGTCATCACCTCTTATTCTAAAGCCCAATATTAATGTCATAGACAAAAGATAAAATTTCTGCTCATGACAAAAATATATATATAAGCTGTGTTTTGCTCACTACCTTTGAACAATATTGAGAATATGAGCCCCAATCAAACCCACTATGTAATAGTTTATTTAAATTAACTTTGAACATTTGATGTAATATTTATCAAAGTTCTATTGCAGTCAAGACACCATGACCACAGCACTAAGACTAGTTCAAAGCTTTATTACTTTGCCATCATGGCAGGAGGCATGTCAACTGGTTTGCAGGCAGACATGGTGCTGGAGATTACCTGAAAATTCTATATTTGGAACACTGAGAGAGAGTGACACTGAGCCTAGTTTGATCTTCTGAAACCTCAACTCTCCCCACCTCAAATGTAGACACTTCCTCCAACAAGGCCATATCTACTCCAACAAGGTCTTGCCTCCAATAGTACCACTCTCAATGAGTTTATAGGCACCATTTTCATTTAAATCACCACATTATACTATCATGTCCCCTTAGGTTTATAGCCATATCATAGTGCAAAATGCATTTAGTCCAAACTCAGTCTTCATAGTCCCTAACACTCTCAACCCTGTTTAAATGTCTAAAGTCCAAAGACTCTTCAGAGGCTCAGGTCAACCTCTTAATTGTGTAAAACTAAAATAAAAAAAGCAGATCACATACTTCCAGAAAAAAGTCAGAAAAACTTACATTACTGTTTCAAAATGCAGGAAAGAAAGTATAGTGAGGAAATACAAGACCAAAACAAGATAGATACCACAGGACAAACTGCAAATTTTGCATCTCCATGTCCAATATCAAATTGGTTTTCAGGTCTTCAGTTCCTTTCAGTTTGGGTGAAAGCAACATCCCCCCCTTTTTTTTCCTCTTGGTTGGGCTGCACACATTTTTTATCAGCTTTCCTCAGCAGGTGTCCCACACTGTGGATTCTCAATCAACTTCGGATCTCTAAGACAGGCCTGGCTTTATCTTTATAGCTTCATGCATGGCTTCTCTGGGACTCCTTCCAGTGACACCTCAGACACATGCATTGTGGGGCAGTGGACTGTGAAAGGAAAATCTGGTAAAGTTAAGCTGTGTTGGAAGCCCCAGGATGCAAAAAGAACTAGACCCCTGTCATGTAGCTGTAGCCCCTCACCCCTCAGAGAAAATTGTGACCACCAGTCATGTAGGGGCAGTACCCCCAAGCCCCTCCATATGCAGATAAGGCATACTTAGCATCTCAGACCATAAGCCAATAAGAAGCATCTGTTATCAGACCCCAACCCACCTCAAAACCATATATAAGATTCTATCCAGAAGTATAAAGGTATGTAACAATTACTTTATCACCTAAGAGTATCTATAGTAGAAGAGCTATAACACTTCCTGGGAAGAAATGATCTCCTGAAGTTTTCACTGCTAGAAGTTACCCTGCATTTCTGTTTGGTAGCCAAGCCCTCCATAGGCTCAGCTCTGTGCCATGGTAGTAGCTAGGACAGCAGCAGCACCAGACCAGCAGCAGAGATTGTATTTCTTCTTCCAGGTTTGTGCCCTCTCACCTTCACGTAAATGTTCCTCATGGACTGGGCCAGAAATCTCATGGATTTTGTGTAGAGACCTTCAATGCCTGTCCTCAGAGACTTCCCTAAGATGGAGAATCAAGAACTACATTATTGTATTCTTGACACTAAAACAAGAACAATGTAGCTAACACTACAATGTTCCTCTGCTTGCTAGGGATATAACATGGCTGCCTAGATCAAATACATTTTCATTTGTTTTCTGTTTGGACAATTTCCTTCACTGCCTAAGTTAGGCTGTCCTAGAATTTACTCTGTAGTCTAGGCTGGATTTGAACTCAGAGATCAGCTGTCCTCTGCCTTCTAAGTTCTGGGATTAATAGTCTGCACCACCATCCCAGGTCATAAGCTTTTCTTTAATTCCTTTTTATAAGCTGGTTGGGGTCTTGCTGTTAGGTCAGCATTCTCTGTACTCCACTTAGCATCACACTTTCCTTTAATGTGCTTATACTCTCTGGTGCATTTTTCTCCACAAACTGCATTTTATAGATTTTCTTGCTCATCTTTATTCCTTTTCATTATAGATTTGCTGAAGACTGGACACTAATACCTACAGGATACAGTCAACACCGGGTTGTTTTGAAATCACCTCGGCCCTATAGATGTAATTAATCCAAACTCTTCAACTTAACATTAGGTAGAATTTTCAGACAAGGGGAAAAAGCAGCCACATTATTCACCAAAATGTCACAAGAATTGTCTCTAGGCTACATATTAATATTATTATCCTCTGGAATCTCATGAGGTAGGTTCCTACAGTTCAAATCACCCTCAGTAACACTTTCTGCCATGCTGCCCATTAAGCTCCTCTCAAAATGTCCAATTATATATATCTTTTTTAGATTGTTAATGATATTTTATGCACATGGGTGCTTTGTCTTCATTTGTGTCTGTATACCACACATGTTGGTGCTTAAGGAGGTAGTCAGCCTACATGTGGGTGGTGGAAATCTGTCTGGCACCTTTGCAAAAATATCAAGTGCTGTTAACCACTGGGCCAACTCTCCAACCCTGTCCAATTAGTTTGTTATCCAAAATCCAAAAGTGTTCCATATTCCTCCAAACAAAGTTCAGCCTATGACATTTATACCCTAGTACCAAATTCTGTCTTTGTTGGTGTTTTACTACTGTGAAGCAATAGCATGACCAGGAAAACACTTATAAAAGAAAAAATAATTTAATAGGGACTGACTTACAGGTTCTGAGGTTTAGTCCATTATCTTCATGGTGGGAAGCATGGTATCACTCATGGTGCTGGAGAAATTGCTGAAAGTTCTACATCTGCATCAGTAGGCAGAAAGAAGAGAGAGTGACACTGGGCATGGCTTCAGAAAAGTCATAGCCAATTTCAATGACACATTTCCTCTAACAAGATCTCATCTACTCATATGAGGTCTCATCTCCAATAATGTCACTCCCTATGTGTCTATGGGGGCCATTTTCATTCAAACCACCACACTCAGGAGCCTGAAATTTAAAAAAAAAAAATAAAAGACTGTATAATAATCAGAACAAATACTACCCTTACACGTTAAATGACTAATCATTCATGGTTTATCTGATATATTTACATCTGGATGCTTCTTGAGCATTTGAGTTTTCTCAGTTGTAAATTGTTTGTTTAGCTCTGTACCCCACTTTTAACTGGGTTATTTGGTTGTTTGTAGTTTGATTTCTTGAGTTCTTTGTATATATTGTATATTAGCCCTGTATGAGATGTAAGATTGTAAGATCTTTTCCCAATCTGTTGGTTGCCTGTTTGTCCTATTGACAGTGTCCTTTGCTTTATAGAAGCTTTGCAATTTTATGAAGTCCCATTTGTCAACACTTGATCTTAGAGCGTAAGTCATTGATGTCCTGCTCACAAATATTTCCTCTGTGCCCAGGTATTCTAGGGTCTTCCTCACCTTCTCTTCTATTAATTTCAGTGTATCTGGCTTTGTGTGAAGGCCCTTTATCCACTTGGACTTGAGCTTTGTACAAGGAGATAAGAATGGATCAACTTGCATTTCTTCTGTATGCTAATCTCCAGTTGAACCAGCACCATTTGTTGAACATCCTTAGTCATCAGAGAAATGCACATCAAGACAACCCTGAGATTCAACCTCACACCAAACAAAATGGCTAAGATCAAAAAATCAGGTGATAGCAGATGCTGGCCAGGATGTGGAGAAAGAGAAACCTCCTTCATTGTTGGTAGAATTGCAAGCTGATACAACCACTCTGGAAATCAGTCTGGTGGTTCCTGAGAAAACTGGACATAGCATTACCTGAGGACCCAGCTATACCACCCCTGGGCATATACTCAGAAGATGCTCCAACATATAACAAGGACATATGCTCCACTCTATTCATAGCAGCCTTATTTATAATAGCCAGAAGCTAGAAAGATTCCAGATATCCTTCAACATGGGAATGGATACAGAAAATGTGGTACATTTACACAATGGAGTGTTACTCAGCTATTAAAAACAATGAATTCATAAAATTTTTAGGCAAATGAATGGAACTAGAAAATATCATCCTGAGTGAGGTAACCCAATCACAAAAGAACACACATGGTATGTACTCACTGATAAGTTTATATTAGCCCCAAATCTCGCAATACCCAAGATTCAACTCACAGATCACATGAAGAAGGAAGAACAAAGTGTGGGTGCTTTGGTCCTTCTTAGAAGGAGTAACAAAATAATCACAGGAGCAAATATGGAGACAAAATATGTGATAAAAATGGAAAGAAGGGCTGTCTGGAGACCATTCCACCTGCGTATTCAAGTTACTTAATATGTCACAAGACATGAAAATTTCCATTAAGTGCTTCAGTCATTTATGATATAGTATTTCAATCCTTTAAATTATAGATTCAATTAGTGACTAGATTCTTTGATATCCTAGGTCCTGTAGGACTACAAATATAGAAATACAAACAGTCATATTTATGAATTATTTATGTCTTTAAAAATTAAAATGGTCAATTGTCATCAGAGATTCATTATCTATCAAGTAGAGACCCAAATCTGAACACAAGGGGAAGCCATAGGACCTCTGCAGAAAAGGAAGGGGGAAGGATTAGTTAGTTAGTGGGATCAAAGACACCATGTAAGCACGACCCACATAATCAATTAAGCAGGGCTCACACAATCTCACAAAGACTGAAACAACGATGAAAGATATTGTATGAGTCTGAGATATGTCCTCTAAGAATATATGTTATGGTTGTGGTATGTGGTGTTCTTGTGGAACCCCTAAAAGTGAGAAGAGTAACATTGCTGACCTTTCTGCATGCACTTGGGATGCTTTTATTCCTATTGAGATGCCTTGCCTGCCTTGATATGAAGGTTTGTGCCTTGGCTCCTTGCAATTGCTTGTTTGGTTGATGTTCCTGAAAGTCCTGTAGTGTGAAGGACACAGCCTAGAAAAATCAATTTTGTATTCAGACTCCATCTTACGTCTAGCTCATCCTTAGTTTGAGCTTGGTCAGTAGAAAAAAAAAAAAAACACATCTTATTCTACAAATCAAGACATGACCCAAGCAACAGCCACACCACCCTCGGTAATGGGAAATACTGTTATGTCATGTCCAGGGCAAATGACTCAAGTAACCATGATCAAATATATATATATATATATATATATATATATATATATATATATATATATATATTTATATATATATCAAAGTTTATTACCCTAGCTAAAATTTTTATGTAAGCTATGCTTTCTGAAATGTCAACCAATCATGTGACTGCCAAGTTAGAAACCACCTTACCTTTCTTATACTGTATAAAAAGAAAGGTTGACACCAGCCAAATATCTTCCACACCCATCTACCTCTTTAGAGAGTTTGGAGAAGTCTGAGCTTGAATAAAGACTCTTTGCTTGTGCATTTGAGTTGGACACTTGATGGTCCTTGGTGATCTATGGGGAACCTGCAGTCTGTCTGAATAGAACACAGTGTTTTGTTTGTTTGTTTGTTATTTTTGCTTTTTTTTTTGAAAATGGAGAACTAGTGAAGTTGGGGGTCCAAGAACAGAAAGAACAAGAACTGTGAGAAGTGGCAGTAAAACAAACAAACAAATAAGTAAATAAATCCAGTCTATCTCTCTTCCTAACTGTGCCCTCCCACACAGTCTGTTACTTTATTCCCTGCACTATATGAGTATTACAAATGAAATGTGCTGAGTGAGACATCAGTGGTATCCCAAGTGTCACCAACATGGATTGGTATCATATTAAAATAGAAAAGAAAACACTTTTCCATGAAATAATCTGAACAAAAACAAAAAGGTTAAGTGTGAATTCTTCACTGCTCCCTTCACAACCTACTTTAGCACATAGCTATGAGTTTCTAGCCTATCTTTAGCCCAGGTGTTGTATGTGCCTGTATCTGTGCTTTCCTCAATACCTTCCTGTGATCCTGTCCTAGCAAAGTGCCATGTTATCATATTTTATGAACAGGACAGTACATATACATGACAGAAAAAATGAGTAATATATGCAGAGAAATATCACAAAGATTTACTATTGAAGGAGTCACTGACTTCAACTGACACCAAATGATCCATATAATAAACATTACCGGAAACAGACAAAATCCATGAAGACTTCAACATTTACAAAGGATGTTTGTTTTATAACTTTGCTTTTGACTTGGTATTTGTTTTCATGATTACCTTTAAATTCTTGAATTGTTCTCTGGGTCAGAGATATGGTGGACTACCTAAGGGAAATGAAAAGTTGTGCATTAGCCTAGGCTTTAAAACCCTATTGCCTGAAAAATCCAAAGCAAGTAATGTTGGATGTTATATTGTTCTTTTAGAAGAAGGTTAAACAAACAGGCTGATTAGTAGGGTAATCAGTCTTTAAGTCTTAAGTGACATCAAGGTACATTAAATATTCAACAAAAGTTCTAGTCTCTTAAATATAAAAGAAATTTTCATAAAAGTCCAGATAAGTTCAGCAAAAGTTCTAGTCTCTTAACTGTAAGAGATATTTTTATAAATGTGTGTTAAAGTAACTTTTTTTCCCCAATGTAGTTGTCTCAAATGCTTGCTGCTAAATTCACCATTTCTAGACCTTACTGAACTCTGTTTGGCTAACCAGCCAAAACCAGCTGTTCTTACTCAAAATTCCTCTTTAAGATGACTGATTAAAACTGGTTTCTCTCAGTCTTACACTGAATTGCTCTTCTTGGCCTTAAACTAACTCTGGTAATCTGTTCCAATCTTCTGGCTCATTCTCATTCTCTAGTTCATTTCTGCCTTCAACTGTGTCTTAGGGATTTACTTCTATGAATAGAAACCACGACCAAAACATTTCTTGAGGGAATAACATTTAATTAGGACTAGCAGATGTGAATCTTGGTCTTTATGTTTGCCCTGTAACAATGATAGCAGAGGCTGCTTCTGACTCTGCTTCCTGTCTTTGGATCCCCTTCCTCAAGCTGGACTATCGTGTCTGGCCTCAGTGGGAAAGGCTGCACTCAATCCTGCTGCTATTTGATGCACAAGGGTTGATTGGTAATCGTGGGGGACTTCCTCTTCTCTAGGGAGAAGAAGAAGGTAATGAGGGCATGGATGCATGAGGGTGGGATTAGAAGGAAGGGGGCTGTGATCAAGCTATAAAATGATTGAAAAGAAAGAAAAAAAAGTTTTGTACTAGCTGTTTTTTTTTCCTTTACCATACTTTTACTTACTGTAAGGTAATGCCTAGTATTTTCTCTGATGATAGAGACAATGCTAGTTTCTCAAATGTGGTAGCATCCTGTTGACTGCAATTATAGTTTTTCTTATAATGAATAAAATTCATATAATTCTAAATATTTTAGGTATTTATTCCTATAATTATATGTTCGAGAGAGAGTTTAGTTTGTTATTTTACTATACAATTATGAACATTATATATATATGTACCATTTTAGTAGTTTCACTACATATAGTTCCCTACTTTGTTTTCACCAGAAATTGTGACATTAATATTAATTTTATCATTTCATGTAAATCATTATATATCATACTAAAATGTCAACTTGATGAAAATAGCAGTAAATACAACAGTATCATTTTATAAAATTATACAATTTTGGTTTATAATTTAAAAATTTTGTTTCTTAAAACTTTCAAGTGATTGAATACAGCAAAATCAATAAATAATTACAGAATTAGAGCAGAAGGCCTTAACTGAAACTGATAGTTAAAATGAAGTCTGACATGAGGTATTTATCCGTAGCATCTTGAAATGGTGTCAGTTTCAGAATACTTATTGTTCAACATCAAGGTTTTAGCACATAAAGAACATCCATCTTAATTTAGGAATAAAACTGAATAAGTAATCAGTATACAATATTTCTGATTGATTTAAGTTCCTTTTGTTCATGTAGGGAGAAAGTCCTATTTAAAGAGAATTTTTATTCTTCAGCAAAATGCTCCTTAGTCTTTGTATATATTTCTGTTTGAAATTTCATACTTTTTAAAGATAAAAACTAAAGACTGATTATGTGGATTGTGGCAGCATGCAACTGCTGAGAACCAGCCTCAGTTTGTTTGGATGTCCTGAGGAAGGGAATGTGAGAGCAGCCAGTGAACAATGTTTGATTCAGTGATAGATGCAAGCTGCCAGCTCTGTGTTCTGTTCAAGATAGCTGTCTACTTGAGGTAGCTTTCTCTGGAAGACCAGAGCACAGGTTTGATTTTACATAAACTACTTCCTTATGAATTGCATATCAATTCTATCACTTATCCTGGATTCCTTTTTGGTCATCCCATAAATGAAGATTTTATGACCTTAGTTCCTTGACTCTAAATACAGAACCACATGGCTGAAGATGCAGCGTTCTTCTGCTTACTGGAACTAAAACCGGGCTCCCTTGTTCTATTACATTATCACAAGTTTTATTTTTTCCAACTTTCACTGCCTAAGCTGGGCTGTCCTGGAACTTGCTCTGTAGACAGACCTTGAGATCTGCATAGATCTGTCTCCTAAATGCTGGGACTGAAAGCATGTACCACCGCACCTGGCTTTTCTTCACCTGGACCTTGCTTTGTCTTTGACCTCAAAAGTTTGCTTGTCATTGTTTCCTGGAATTAATGGTGTGTATAACTATGCCTGGACCTAAATTTTTCCGGCCACTATTTCTCATGATCCAGATCCAAAGCCTGTGTCTTCCTGCCTCAACATTTGGATCATAAGTACAACTTCTTTTTCTAGATTGTAGTTCATTTTATTAAAAGTTCAAACTATTCCTTCTTCAAATGCAAAACAATTAGCTTAGCTAGCTGGGTGGGATCTTGCCCTGAGATCTCCCCTCCCTAAATCTCTTTTATCTCCTTTCTGACTCATTAATGGAACTGTCTCTATTCTTTTAGGTCTATGAAGCCCCTCACAGAATTCATAATGCACCGTTTATTTTTCATACTTGAGAAATCCTGTAAAGAACAATTTTTATGTTTACTTACATACTCTTGAACTCCTGTTCTCAGAGTTCTTTCTCACAGACTTAAGGTCTATCCTGAAGGTCATAGTGTTACCAGTTTCCTGAGGAATAGCAGATACATTCATCCTTCCTGGAATGATGCTGTTTCTGATTATCATGGAGTCATTAACGTTGGCAGAGAACATTCCCCAAAAGAGGAACATAAAGTAAAATATATACATTATTATACAAATAATACTTATGGCAACCATCAGCACTTGAAAAAAAACCCATGCTCTACTGGTTCTGTGTCAGGAGTAGGAAATGTGTCACATTGTCTTTTCTCTGACCATGTAAAACCAGGCACGCATTATTTGAAATAAAAAAAAAAAAGTAGAGAAAATCAATTTATCATTTTATTTAAAAATTAGCACTAATTAATTTAACAACTTAGTTTTGAAGAACAGTTTGCATGCATTAAATTCAATATAGAATACTGTGCTATTGCTTCAAGAAGTTCTTTTATAATTTTAAGTAGAGATAAAACAATCTTATGGGCCTTTGAGTTTTCATACTTACACAAGAATTACATGTTAAACTCACCCTTGTTGTTAATAATTCACACATATCTGCTTTGGTAGTCCCAATAATCCTATCTATCTATCTATCTATCTATCTATCTATCTATCTATCTTCCTATCATTATTTTATCTATCACCTATGTACTTATCATCTATCTCTTTATCATCTGTCTATCATCTATCAATCATCTATTTATCTTCTATCCACCAATCTATTTCTTTACCCATCATCTGCAAATTTATCTATCCATCTAGCTATTAATAAACTATCTACCAATGTATACATTTCATCTATTTGTTATATATCATTTATAAATATTCTATGTATTTATGTGTCTGTCTTTCTTTTTTCATTTCTCTCTTTTTATTTTTTAACTGAGAATAAAATATGTAATAAGAAAAAAATTCTTCAAGTGGGGCATATAACAATTTCAGTACCTACTATTCATTCCATGAATAAAGACTATAAACATTATTCAATGATTAAATTTAATGGATTTGGTCCAAATCTCTGATCTCTAAGTTAATACTCTCTGGGTGGAAAAAAAAAAGGAAATAATAAAAGGCAAAGTTGATGTTGAAAACAGGCAGGGGGCCTAGAATTGAATAATCAAACACATCAATGAGTGCTGTAAACAGGAAAGGATATGATGATAGTGAGGGCAAAAGTCACAGGGGCTGATCTGCTCATCAACACCTAGGATTGCTTCTAAGATCTACAGTGTCTCTTGGGGTAACTTACAGTGATAACTGGACTTTGGTACCAGAGAGCTGTGATTCTGATTTATCTGCATCTCTAATCTATCTCCATCATTTCTGCCATTTTAGGAAGGTAATGTATGCCCATTTCCTGCCCCACATCTTTGGATGATGTATTCTTCTTTGTGTAAGTGACCCCAAAAACTCCACCAGACAACTTCTCCAGCTGATAAACAACTTCAGGAAAGTGGTCAGATATTAAAGTGACTCAAATAAATCAGTAGCCTTCCTTTATACAAATTATAAACAGACTGAGAAAGAAATTAGGGAAAC
Organism: Arvicanthis niloticus; assembly: GCF_011762505.2. NCBI lineage: Eukaryota > Metazoa > Chordata > Mammalia > Rodentia > Muridae > Arvicanthis > Arvicanthis niloticus. The sequence goes on along the minus strand of NC_047660.1, from coordinate 12,635,869 downwards.
TATTCTCTTCACAATAGCCACAAATAATATAAAATATTTTGGGGTAATTCTAACCAAAGAGGTGAAAGATCTGTATGACAATAACTTCAAATCTCTCAAGAAAGAAATCAAAGATCCCAGAAGATGGAAAGATCTCCCATACTCATGCAGAATTAACATAATAAAAATGGCCATCTTACCAAAGGCAACTTACAGATTAAATGCAATCTCCATCAAAATCCCCCCAAAATTATTCATATGGTTGTATCTAAACATCAACTTAAAACTATGGTAATATAATGCCTTTAAAATTTTACTTATATGACAAAGTATTTATACAGACATGGAATTGCTGCAAAATATTTTTAAAATATGGAAATTTATAGTATACATTTAAATAACAACATAAACTTAACTTTGTGTTTATTTATAGATTAACCAATGTTTATAAATTTATAAATCCTTTTACTTTAAAAACGTTGTGTTTATTTATAGATTAACCAATGTTTCTACATTTATAAATCCTTTTACTTTAAAATAAATAAGATTCTACTATAAATATGTATTACCTTATTATTTATTTTCACTTGTGTTCACTATGAGTAGAAATTTAAGACTGGGCGTCTAGGTTACCAGGGAGAACAGAGTAGACAGAGATAACATTCAAGTGAGAGGAGCAACAAATATAAATTATTGAAAACTACCAAAATGAATGTAATGTTTAGTTTCCTCACTTTAAAGGAAAGAATTATACAATGATTATATTGAGAATAAATTGAAAATGTGCATGGCTTCAATAAGCAAACTACTAATGAGGTTCTACTTAATGTTAAGAACCACAAATGCTTAAATAGCAACAGATAAAATCATATCATGTCCTAAAATATAGATTAATAGAACTCTATTTATAAAGTAAGAACAACCTTCATCATAGATAGCCAGTTGAATAGAATTTTAGAGAAATTTAGGTGTGTTTCATCCCCATTACTACAAGTGTTTTATTAGAAAGACAATTAGAAGCTATGCTATGTGCTTCCCATAATTTTAGTTAACTCAGCCATTCTAGATTTCTGACAGCGTTGAAAACTTATAGTCTCATAGCCAATCCTGGCTATTTACCTTGAGAGAAAAGATTTGAGTGGATGTTTTTCAGCTGACATTCATTCTAAAGCCAAGGAAAAAGCCAGGTTCGGAACTAAGTGTTTTAGTTAGAAGAGATGACAGAGGTTCTGGTTAGTCAACAAAATGATGGACTGGGTATTAGGTCTATCTTGCACTTTACTGACATAAATTGGTATAGTTATGTTCTAACTGTATTTTGAGAGAAATGTTTTATTTTAACAGGAAGGGTGATATGTAGGAGGAGCTAAGGTGGGAGGAATACCGAGAGGAAGAGAAGGAGTAAGGAGAGGAGGAGAAGAAGGAGAGGAGAAGCTAGGTGATGAGAGAGAGAAAGAGAGAGAAAGAGGAGGGGGATATTGAGGCAGATGTTCACGTGTCTCCACCAGTCAAAGATAGTTGATATTATCTAGGTTGGGTAGTGGGTTACACTTCTGATTGAGCATTACCAAACGTATAAAGCCTTTGATTAACATTTAAAAAAAAAGAAACACAATTTCCCATGTAAACATAACAATTTCAATTTATTCATGATGCTAGTCAAAACCAAAAATGTACCTGAATAAGGAGGGCACTTATTTTGGTATACATTTTATATTTCTTCTGCTTCGTTCTTTCTAGCATGTCTTATTGGTCTGGGCTTCCACTGTGAGTATTTTACACTTTTAATGTAATCAAAACCATATTTACAGATTAAGAAAAATTACATGACCTAAATACTTAGATTGTATCACTGGACAATAGGACAGTATTTTGATGACAGATTTGATTTAAGAATGAATGATGTAGACTTACTGGATACACACTTTGAAATTGGACCTTGCATGAGGCTATTATTGGTCTAGGAGGCCGAATGAGTAGCAAGTGAGGAAAGTGACATTTTATAACACTCCATATAGGACTCATGTGTCACCCTATGCACTCACTTGAGAATTCCTGAATGCATGGTCAGTAGGTGGCAAGGCTCATCACTATGTGCCAAATGTCTCAAAGATCCAAATACAAGTCCCCAGTTATAACATTACCATGGATTTAGACTATGGCTGGTGACTTCAAATTTAAAACTCCAATAAGATTCTATCTACTCTGGTGAAATATGTTTAGGGTCCATTTGGGCCATATTGGATATGGCATGCCATCTGCTTTCTGTTTACCAATATACAGAGTAGTCTCATACTTTTTTAAAAAAAATTGTATTTTAATTTTAATTGTGGACATTTGGGTATGTTCTTCTGGGGGTATATTCGTCTGTGTGTGCAGGTCTACACAAAGCTCAGAGGATACCATTGGATCACCTGGAAATAGTGTCACACACGGTAGTGAAACAAATTTTATAGGAAATGGTTAAAGTCTAATGATATTATAGAAGAATGATAATAGATATTTACTTAATAGTACTGCAGCTTATAGTAGTGTAAATGACAATGTATGATATCATTAAGACCATAAAAATTGATATTCGCTTCAAGGAAAAGACAATTCAAACAAATTATGAATTGAAAAATCAGTTTAGTTACATGGTCTTATGAAAATCCCATTCAAAATGTAATACATGTGAATCTGCATGGGGAAACTATGTAATTTACTGCTGAAATTAAAATTATGAAATATTATGAAGACACTCTTCATTAAAGCATGGATCGTGGATCATATGCAGTGTTCCATGTTCTGTTTTCCTCTAGCTCATAAAGCAAAGTATTTACTGCTAAAGTCTTTATGAGCAATGATATTTTCTTTCCTGTAAATCTTTACTACTTTCCTTATTAGACACAATGTTTGAATCTTAACTGGTGAATTTACTTTAGAAAATATTTTAAAACAACAAAGAAGTGAGTTGATTTATCTGACCTTGAAGAAAGCAAAATCAGGAGAAAGTGTCAAGGTTCTAACAGGTTTCATTATCTACATCTAAAAATGACAAACCATAGAAATGAAATTAAGTGCTTATTTTCCTCACAAAATAAAGCTTCTTTCAAATGGCTTCAAAGTACTTGCTCCTCGCCTCATAAAATGTGAATTTTCAACCTTGGAGCAGAGAAATAATTTTTCTTCTTTGTGACAAATAAAGCCATTTTAGTTTGCTACAAAAGGTTATAGACTATGATAACAGGCAATCATAAACATATATAGGACATATCCTTGTTCTGCCCTACATACATTAAATCTAGTTAAGGATAGGGAAAATAAAACTTCAATAAATTGTGCACTCATTTGCAGGAAACCTGACAGTAAGGAACTAGACACACAGATTGCATTATTGTAGGAAGCATAAAGATTTTAATTCATTTGTGTTGCCTTAATAATCAGATCAAAATTCTTAAGAATTTATCGTCATACAGTGTCCTCTACCAACATGCTGTATTGTAAATATGCATTAAATCACTAAGATGATACAAGTAAAAGACTATTGACTTTTAAAATGTACAATTATTTCAGCCTCAATATTTGGAGCAAAAAGGTTTGATTTGGCTATTGTGAAAAATGTGAAATATATGTTATTATAATGATTTTAAATCAAATAATCTACCCAATGTTCTAAATTAACAGTATTGAAGAATTTTAAATATATTTTTAATTGAGATAGAATTACATCACTATTCCTCCATTTTCTTCCTCCAGCATTTCCCAGATACCTTCTATCTAACCCCTCCCACAATCCTTCCTGTACTCTTAAGCTGATACTTAAGTGGATAGTTTATCTTTTTTCAGTTGTTACTGCAGACATATGCATACATATATATGTACATATGCATATACATATACATTATATACACATATACACACAAAATATGCATACACATAATATATGTGCATAAATATATATACATACTCACAACTTACTAAATCCATTTATTTTTACTGTATGTATGTGTGTATATGGTTTTAGGGCATATCCTTCTGCACTGGACCACTAAAAAGGAGCCTCATCCAGGTTAAAAGAGAATTCTCCTTTCCCTAATTGTCATCACTTGACCGTAATACTTTCTTTAATTGTGAGGCACCATGGAATTTTCCCAGTAACACTTTAAATGTTTTTTGCATTGCTGTTGTCCTGATCTTGTTTATATAGCAAAAGCAGATCTCATTTCGTGGCAGACATGGTATTTGGGTCCCATATATTGTGGTGGTCCACGAGCCATCAATGCAGGAGCTAAGATGTGTAAGTATCTACTTGGTCTGGGTTTCGCATAATCTACTAATCTCTACATTGTACCCAGTCATGGTTTTCTCTCATGGTCATGGTCTCCATCTGATATAAAATGAACCTTCTTTGGTGAAGAGTTTTAGCAACAGCCATCTCTATGGATATCTTACATGATGGATATTGTTATAGGTCCTAAGTCTCTGATCTGGGTAGGATTATTTATTTCTGCCCCTCCCATGGCAACTTGCATGCAGGAGACATGAAACTTAGACGTCAGGACCGAAAATTTCAGGTCACATTTAGTTCCAGGCATCCAATTTTCTTTCCTGAGTATATGCAGTTATCATCAATAGGAGCCCACTCTTCACGGATCTGCAGCCAGAAGTTCTATCAATCATCTGTTGTTTTGGCAATCAAGTTGACCACTTTGAAAAACCATTCAAAAGCTTTATGCTTAGTAATAAAGATTTTGCTAGTCTAAGATATCTGTAGAGAGCATGGTCATGTATATTTGGGTAGATGGAAAATACTATGATACTTGACGTTTTATCAGACACCCTTGGTGTTGTTTCTCATCCCATCTCTCCTTTTCTTTCTGTAATGACTTCTCAATCTTCTGAGTTGGAATCTCTTTCATAATTTTTTTTGATTCCTCTGACATATCACATGGATCCACTTGGTCCTTCTCTTCTACTTTAAAACCAACCCTCCCCTCTATGGTCTCTTTATACTCTCTTGGTTTCTGTGGTTTCTTCACTATATTTACTCCTGAGAATTTGGGATTAGACCTGCAGATGACAAAGAGCAGGGTATGTTTGTCTTCCACAATCCAAGTTACCTCATTCAATATATCCCTGATATTTTTGAAAAATTTTCTATCTATCCATGTTGATGCTAAAGCAAAAATTTCAAAATAATTAAATAATCAAAAGACATTTTTAGTTTTAACATTGTATAAAATAAGAATAATTTTCTAAGGTTTTAACATGAAAATTACCTATCTCTTTTGTTGTGAGCATAGTCTTTATTGGCGGAAGCAACAGAAAGTTGGGAATCAATCTACTCTAAGATCCTGCTACACCAGTCTTGGGGATATACCCAAAGGATGCTCCATTCTATCACAAGGTCATTTGCTCAACCTTGATCATTGTAGCTTTATTCATAATAACCAGAAACTGAAAGCAATCTAAAGGTCCAATAATAGAAGAACAGATAAAAAAAAAATGTGGTACATTTACACAATAGCATTACTCACCTATTTAAAAAAATCCCATCATAAATTTTGCAGGCAAATGAGTACAACTAGGAAAAAAGTATCCTAAGTGAGGTAACTGAAACTGAGAAGGATAAATATGGTATGTAGTCACTTATAGTGAATATTATCTGTCAAGTAAGCATTCGTTATATTGATAATGAAGCATCAATCCATAAGACCAGAGAAGTTAGGTAATAAAAAGTTGTCTGTAGGGGGTGTATGGATCTCCCAGGGAGGCAAAAATAGAATAGATTTTACAGGCAGAGAGAGAGAGAGAGAGAGAGAGAGAGAGAGAGAGAGAGAGAGAGAGAGAGAGAGAGAGAGCAGGCCTGAATGGGAGTCAGGATGGGATGGAGAGGGAGATGAGTTGGAGGGTAAGAGATCAGGGAGAGAGGGTTAGAACTAGGGGCTTTTTGGGATTGTGTGGAAACCAAGTTCAATGGAAACTTCCTGGACTCTGGGAGGACTCATAAAAGTGGAGATTATGGAATCTCAACAGTACATCACTTGTTGTCTGGCAAATCTTCCAGTGGAGGGACTGATTTGCATTCAGATGTGGGCTAATGCAGTCCTATGGAAATACTCAAAACACCTAGGCCTTTGCTAAGACAAAAGGTTACTTTTTATAAACTGACATGAGAGGCCCAATTGCTGAGGATAACACCCACACAACTCATTGAGCATGGTGAAGGTGGTCTTTATGCTACAACTGAAAAAGAAAATGTGGTAACCAATACAGCCACAAACCCTTGGGCCTATGCTATGTCTTGCCTGCTGGATATGATAGGTCACTGGTGGTAAAAAATGTGGCAATAGACAACTTAAAGCTGATTCTACAAGGAGGACATGCACTCAACACTGACTTGGTAATCAGGAACCAGAGACTAGACAACATAGAGAACAAGGGTAAAACCAAACTGACTGGCAAAAAAAACCAAAAACAAAACAAAAGACCAAAAAGACAACAAAAACAAGCAAACAAAACAAACAATAAAATCAATTTTCATAATAATCTCCAATTAAAAAAATTGCTGAATCATTATTGTCATTTTATAGACAAGGCAATGTTGTATCCATAATAAAGTTGGAAATAACAAAAATATAAATTTAATTATTGCCAAATTTTGTTATTGGCTTATACTTGGGACAAAAATAGAAAACCTCGATCTCTGTAACTTTCACTGATGTCCCAATATAAACAAAACACTAATTTTTTAGTTTCATAAGTGTTCATGCGCTATTATCACCAACAAAATCTGAGCCATCATTGGTCTATAGTTACCAATAGGGATCCATGATATTGGATCCCTATTCATTCACATGATCTTTATTTTCTGCAGTATTCAATAATCAGAGAATATCTTTTAATTAATAATGATCCTCATGTTCAAAATTGCCATTTAATTAAAAAAAAAAAGATACAGGGCCATATACATGGTTTCTACCAGCTTTATTATCAGTACCATTAATGGAACAAGAAGAAAACCAACTTCCTAAAGTTTTCACATGTGTGTGTGCTTCTGTGTGTGTGTGGTGTTAGTGTATGTATGTCCACCCACTACAAAAACACAAATACATCACAATAAATAAATGTGAAATATAACAAAATAAATATAAGACAAATTGTGTTTCTCAGATCTTTTGTCATTAGTGTTCATTTTGAACTTCATACAACTGTTTGGGTCAAATTTCCCACCACCCCAGTTTTTTGTTTTGCTTCGGCTTTTGTTTTGGCCAAGAGCCACTCTTTGTTTCCTACACACTTGACTTTGTTTTTAAACTTTTTCTTTGCCTAATATCACATTATCATGGTTATCAGAAGAGGCATAAGCCAAAGTCTTTCAGAAAAACATTATAAAATTGACAAAGCCTAAAGGTTATATACAATTAATAGTGATTTCCCTGAACTCTCTTCCTTTACAATACCCAAGCAACAAATTAGAGAAGACAAGTTTACACTTTTTTGTTTAATTTTTTGCATGCATCTAATGAATGTTCGTCAGTCACTGGGTGATTTTCCAATATATATATACAATGACTATTTGCTATGAAACAGGGACTGCATGAGAAAATTTAATCTTAAAGATGTGGACAAATTGTTTATATATCATATTAATATGAAGTCTCAAGTTTATTTCAATTAAAAAGAAACAAAACTTTATTTGTATGGAATTCATTTCTTATAAATTTATCTTTATTGTCTTCCTTAAGCGTATTCAAAATGAATGAATTTCTGTGGTACCCATAAATATATGCAGGTTTGTGAATTGCTTCTGTTCATTTTTATTTTGTTCTGTTATTATTTGCTTATCTGATTATGTTATTAGGTTTTTAAATTTTGAATCATTATTATTTATTATTAACTAATTTTAATACTGAAAAATAATAGTGTTATCTGATGTAACTAAATAATCAAGATATTACATTCCTCCATTTTGTTGATATTTAAAGAAAGAGGTAGCAGATACAGTTATCCTCTCATTTGGCATGATACATAGTAAAAAATAAAGCAACAAATATGAAGGCACAAGCTAGAATATTAATAATCATAACACAATTATTTTAATATTTAACCAAATTCCAAAGGTTTTATTTTGTGGAAACTGTCCATGTACTATGCGTGTGATAGGTGACCCGGGGCTTTTAAAGCATGCATGCACACTTGTAATGTGGAAGTGAGAAATAGTGTTTTTCATTCAGTCCTCCTAGGTGCATTTCACAAGCAAAGACACGATTAAACTAATACACTATAATAATCCAGGCTCATGATTATAGTTTATTTTATGCACTTGAGTGTATATCCAGTGGGGTTGGATCAGAAAATAACAGGGTGGCAGTTATAGAAGAGAACATAATAATATAGTTAGCAATAACTTTGCCTGAATGTCATTTTGTGGATTCCAGCCCATTAAAAGTAGATGAGAATATATAATGAGTAACATTATCGTCTAGAAAAAAATGGACAAAAATAGATACGTTATCTTCTACACACTTCAGAAATAGTGCACTTTTGCAGTCATTGCATTTGTAAGATCCAAACCAGACTGGACCTGGCACTATTTCATCATGAATTAGAGAGCAGCTCATGAGGCCTCATGCAACTGCAAGTGACTAAGGACAGTTAATGGGTACTGAGGGACAGGCTGTCATGTTCTTGAAGATACAGACACCGATAAACTGCCCACAGTTCCGTAAATAATTTCACAATACTCTTCATGAAAGCAAACATCAGTCAACTTAGTGGAGGGAAAACTACATCAAAATAGGAGAAGAAATATGAATTTCAACAAGTTGTGGTGTTGGTGGTATGCGAAAAATTAGAATGCATTATATACATAGACAAAGACGAAATTCAATAAAATACAATTATTTGGAAAGACTGAAGAAAGTTAAATACCAATTTGATAAAATTCAAAAGTTACATGAAATTAAGCTGTGATACATATTAATGGGTGGGTGGTAATACTATACACCAGTAAGTGAACTAGAGTATCACATACTTATAGGCAGATTTTCTTAGATTTACCAATGGTAAATGTCATCTCTTTCAAAATCTTCTGTGTGCCTCAGTGTAGAATGTAAAACTCTGGAGAGAATAAAAAAATAATATTAAAAATTAAGACAGCTTGTCCTTTTCTGAGAGAAGATGGGCAAAATGAAGAGCAGGGACATTTGAAAGCTGGCTGTGTCCTGTCTCTTTAAGTTTGGTAAGGAGCATGTATTCATTTGCCCTTCTCTTTCCTCATCACATGAGGAACACATCGTGTGTATGAGTGATTTCATACTGTGGTAGGAAGTTAACATGGAGAATGCCGTACTGGAGATTGGTGAGAAAGAGATCTGTCCAGTTAGAATTCAGATGTAGTGGTGGACAAGCTTGCCTTCATTGTTCACTCAGGACCGTATGCTCCACCTGGGGAGAAATGAGCCTGCTCTTCAGGGAAGATAGTCTAAAAACTTCAAAAGTATAATAACGTCCCTGGAGCACTTCATTAGTCTGAACATTAAACATTACAGAACTGCACTGGGAACAAGGGATCTTAGAAACCTGGCATAGTGTCAGAAAGAAAGGAAGGCAGAGAATGGATCACAGTAAATATTGATACAATATAATATGTACAGTACTGTGTTCTATCTATTAGCATCTTGCCCAGTTGTGTTTACTTATTCCAAAATATGAATACGAAGTGATATGTTATTATAATTAGAACATCAAGTAGTGTTCCACATTTTTTGTAACATTTGAGTACCATAGAAATGAATATGCTTTCTCTACGTTAATATAGTTTAAGGAAAACAGTTTTAAAAAAGTAGAATTAAAGGTAAAAAAATCACACATAACAGTTGTATAAAATTAACTAAAAAAACGATTACACATCAATATTATTGAATTTATTTTCTCAAACATTTTATATCAAAAAAGTGCATAATAATAGTAATGCCATATTATGTTTGGTGACTAGAGTCAGTCAGCACTATCTTAAAGATAATATAACCTTTATTAAAATATAGTGTTTTACTTCTGTCTTCATGGCAACTAAAGGTGTTGAATTTTATCCATGAAATCATTAAATTCCTGAACTTAAGAAAAACTCCAGAAGAGGGAGGTATTTACTCTCAAATAAAAAAATTGGGCATATGTGAATGAATAGGATTGAAAAATGTATTCTGTATGTAACGATTAACAAATGATTAACATAAAAATTATGTAGTTAAAATTCAAACCTCTGTGGCACATGATTGGTTCTTTTGTTACTTGCAGTTTTAGTTTAAAGAAAATTATATCCACCATTAAAACAATTTCCCTAAATCACAGCTTAACAATGTAACATTTAAATTTTGATGCATTTTAAAACAGATTAATATTCATACTTGAATGTATTTGCATACATATTTACTTATCAACTGTATAGTAATGCTTGCCTTGTTTAAATTACTTAAAACTTATGCACATGCCATAATATCAGCTGTTTAAAAACTGGTCATCAAAATTTTCATCTATGTTTATGGAAATATAACTTTTTATGCATTGAGTTTATTTTCTAAGCAATTTGTAATCAATAGTGTGAGTGCAGTGGCTAAATTTTCAGGTATTTTTTTTTTTAAGAAAGCTGAATGAAATGCAATAGAAAAATATTATATATTAGCAGATTTAATTGTTAAGAATTTGTCACTTGAGGCCGGGCAGTGGTGGCTCACGCCTTTAATCCCAGCACTTGGGAGGCAAAGGCAGGTGGATTTCTGAGTTTGAGGCCAGCCTGTTATACAGAGTGAGTTCCAGTACAGCCAGGGCTACACAGAGAAACTCTGTCTCAAACAAAAACCAAAAAAAAAAAAGAAAAAAAAAAGAATTTGTCACTTGAAATTGTATTTTTTGTTAGACTATCTGCCTAACCATGCAGAAGCAATGCAAGCAGTGTGCACCTTGTATGAGTATTCATCTACGCAAGTCTGTGTTTGTGTTGTTGTTCTGAAGGAAGCTGGTCTTCTTGTCTATCATGACAATAAATTCCTTCAGCACTTCCTTATTCCGTCTTTCATGGCTATATTAAGTGGAACACACATGAAAAGCACTGGTGACATAGACCTCATTTATTCTCGTATATCCTATTGACGGGTCTCTCAAGTTCCATGTAGCAATGTGCTTCTTTCCAGCTTTTAGTATCTAGATATAATTATAAGGATTAGATGTATCTGAGGTTTCCATGGGTTTTGTATTGTCTGTATTACATTTTCACTCTTATTCTTGCTATGCATCCTCAGTACTGCAGAGAAATCGAAGTTCAAATACTAGTATCAGGAAGATTGAACACCACGTAAAAGATATTTGAGACAGAGATGGCCAAATCTATTTAATTAAAATATTTTATTGATTCTCTTTAAATTTTACATCATGCACCCCATCCCATTCATTCCCTCATTTCTTCATATCTGCCCTCTTCTCTTTTAACCAACGCAATGAAAACAACACAAGACAACAAACTAACAACAACAAAACAGACAAACAAAAAGTATTACACTGTGGAAGCTGCAGTGTGTCACAGTGTGTCACACAGTATACTTATTTTTGTCGCAATCACCTTCACCTGCAAATGTTCATTAGAATGGGTCATTGGTTTGGATGGAGGCCTCACGCTTCTGCCACACTTTCAGAACTTCTTTTAAACATCCTGCTATTGCAATGTTTCCCACAGTTTTGACTCTGCAGTACCTGCCCTTTCACCCATTCCAACAGTTCATAAATGGGTGTATGATGGGGTCGACCAACTCAGAGTCCTGGATGTGGGCCTGGGTGGAAGCTGAGATGATCAGCCTTCCAGCTCTCCTGTGACACCAGGACCAGCCCTCCTGCTTTGCCCATATGAAAAAGAGGAGCAGTTCTCTCATGCTCAACCTCCTGGGGCAGGCACACTGTGCTGTGTCCAGGCCCACACATCACCTGGGGGGGGGGCGTTGGGGGAACAATAGAGCTGGGTTTGGTGGCAGGGGTGTAGACCTGAGGTCCTGAGAGTGGGAGCGCTGGACCTACCTCTTGCCAGCTGCAACAATCAGGATTGCAGACCCTTATACCTTGCCTAGAAGCACAGAAGAGTTGGCTTTGCGGGCCTGGGTGACATGAACCCATGAGAAGGGGAGAGGTGACCCTGTCCCTTGCTCTTCTAACACTTGAGTGAGCTAGCTGCAGTGGTGCTGAAGAACTGGGCGTGATGGTGTGGATGTGGGAGAACGGGCAGGCTGACCAGTCTAGCTGCCATCTAAGAGCTGATCCGGGGCTATGAGTTGGCCCACTCCAACAACTACACCACTGGTGAAGTGCTGGGGAATGTGAAGAAGCAGATTCTTGTTCTGTAGATCCAAAGCAGCAAGATCTCCATGACACAGAACAACAACAGGATATCTAAAAGCTGTCTCTGTGAAGATCCAGGACTGAAGGAGTAGCAGAAGCCAGAGGCCTCACACCAGAACAATGACCCATTGCAATGAACATTTGCAAGTAAAGATGTTTGGACAAAAGGGTCTACTGTGTGAGACACCATGACATGCTCCAAGTTCCACGGTGAGATATTTTGGTTTTTGGTTTTATTTATTTATTCTTTATTTTTGATTTCTTTTGTGGGGAAGGTTGCAAGGGCAGAGTGCAGATAAGAAGAGATAGGGAAATGAATGGGATTGAGGTACATAGTGTGAATGAAATACATCCACACACAAATCAAAAGAAAGGCTTTTTTTTTTTTTTAAATTATATCTTAAGCAATGTACTAGTGTTGAGAACCTCACTAGCCCCACGTTTGGGTGCCAAAAAATGTTGCGGCCCGAGCAAAATGTTGAGGCCTGGGCTGCCCCACGTTTGGCGGCCACTGTATCCCGGTCCAAGCTGCCGCTCCCGTCCGCAGGTCGGGGTTCAGCAAGAGAGAGAGTGAGGAAGGACTGGAAGATTGGAGACCAGACAGAGTGTGTTTCAATCCCGTTTATTCTTCAGTCTCTATTCCTCGAAGTGTCTCCTAAAATTGTCTGATTCTCTGCCATCTGCCTCTGCCTTTTATCTGTCTCACTTCTAAGCCACGCCTCTAAGTTACACCTTTAATCATGCCCTTAGGTCTTGTCTCTAAATCTGATCTCTACACTTCTAAGTCACACTCTTAAGTTACACACCTTTAATCTCACACACCCAAGGTATCTAAACCAAGATCAGCGGAGTGTGCTCAGCTGTTGTAGGCTATTGTAATCCAAGTCTCATGTCAGGGTATATGGCTCAAGATGGCTGCAAAGCTGATAGCCGCTTTCTGCTAAAAGTCGACCCCCAACAATCTAGAAAATGTGCTGCCTCTCCCTACTGTGTGTACAGAAGCATTTGTTCTAAACATTTTTCATATTTATGCTTAGTGTGCTTGACTAAGTATCATCATCTAGTGACTCACACTGTCCTTATTACAAGATTTGATTTCTTTAAATCAAGATTATCTTTTTACATTCCTTAGGAGTATTTGATAATTTATAGGAAAGATCTAGCCCATTAAGGCTTTCTCAGTGAATCTGGTGGATTTATTAAAATTGCCATGGAAAATGAATGAATACAAAGACCTATGCAGCAATCATATTATTAATATATGCGTTAATATATGTAATAATATTAATTAATACATATGTTAATTTATACATATTAATATACAGATTACATTAAACATATACATATTTATACACCGAGGAACAAAGTATGAGCTGCCTTTCAAACTTTCAAATGTCAAGAGATAAAAATAGTGTCCATGAACATTAGTGATAGACAGCTGGCTGACAATGTACCGGTGAGTCATCTGACATTCCTTTCAGATGCTGCTTAGAACTCTTAATAAAAATGCACTCAATTAATCATCGACTTTAAACTCTGCATAGATTGTGGGAGAATAGCAGAAGAAGCATGAAAAACATAGAATAATCAAATGAGAATAATGCCTATCCAATAAAGGTACATTTCAATGTAAGTATCTAGTTCTTTAGACCTACATATGTAATGAAAAGAGGGCAGCACACTGTTTTTTATAGTCTTTCTAAATCAATTTGGTTACATGAAGACATTTGCTTCCTAATATTGGTATGATTGATTCCAGTGAGAGTGGAAAGCATACTCTTCTATTTTAATTAAGCTCCTATGCCAAGGCATGCCTTTTCTCCACACAGTAGCTTTTCACTGTAACAACAGATTTCACACAGTGTGAGCCAATGTAACAGCCCCATGCTGAAAGGCTTCTTTATTTCTACACTAGTTCTCAGGTTGTGGATTATTTTTGAAGGTTGTTAAAGCAACCTTCTATAACTTCTAATTTTTTCTTACACTAGCAGAAAGGCCATTCTTACAATAATGGATGTACTCTTCGGTTAAAATTCACATTATCAAAAAAATCATATTATCACTTTTGCAAGCATTTTACATGAGAAATATAGTCTATTGTATTCTGCCTTCATAATTTAAAAGTTTCTTTTATAAGAGATTGACTTCATATGGAGTCAGACTTAAAAATTTTTTTCAATGCCAGTAGCTTTTACTTTAACATTGGTTTTAGACTCTTAATCATCTGTGAAGAAACCATGTGTCTTTAGTCATAATTTTAATACATTTTTAATTTTCATTAAAATAACCTATGACATTTATTTAGTAATTATAATTGAAGATTTAATGGTGTTCCATTAGCTAATATTTAAAATATTTTTCTAGTGAGAGAACTCTTTGAGTGATATGCATTTTGAACTACTGGTAATAAAGATAGTGACACAATAAATTATGGTATTAGGTACAAGATTTTATTTCTTAAATTGAATAGCGTCTGCTATGATGAGTATCCATTCAAAATATTATCATTATTCTATATAATCACTATAGTATATTAGTATCTTAAAAAGATAATCTGTAGAAAAACAGAAATATGTTACACACAGAAGTGACAAATATAAATTATGCCAGGGTTTATATTTAGAATGTATAGAATTTTAAACCTTAAATTGGTTGAAAAATAAAATACAAAATCTGTTTCTTGAAGATTATGTCCATAACGAGTATTTTCTTTACTATATTTATAAAAATGAAACATTTTGGAACATTATTAAAAATTATAAATATTCTGAAAACATACTTATGCAGTGTTCTAGTGCATGTCACAAAATGTTCTGAGCAGTCAGCAAGTTACCTTTAAAAGTGAAAAAGTAAAACAAAGTGGTTATGGTGACTTCGCTAAGACTTTGTTATTTGTGTATGTATTTATGTGAGCATGCATGTGTCGGAAGGCTCAAAGAGAGCATTTCTGCTATTATTCTTCAGATACTGTCTTAAATTTCTTTCTTTCTTTCTTTCTTTCTTTCTTTCTTTCTTTCTTTCTTTCTTTCTTTCTTTCTTTCTTTCTTTCTTTCTATATTTGATGCCGCGGTCCATACTGCCCGGCTTTGTGGGCCAAAATGTTGCGGCCTGCTCTGCTCCACGCTTGGCGGCCACTGTGTCCTGGCCCAAGCTGCCATTCAGGTCCAAGGGTCAGGGTCTAGCGAGAGACAGAGAGAAAGAGAGAGAGAGAGAGAGAGAGAGAGAGAGAGAGAGAGAGAGGATAAGGGGAAGAGACGCGAAGAATGGAGACAAGACAGAGATTCTGATCAAGTCTCAAGTCTCGTTTATTGAAGGGAATTCTGAGGTATTTATAGGCTTTTGCCACGTGCCTTGTAGGCGCGTGGATACCACGTGCCTTGCAGGTGTTGATATGACGTAAGCCTTAGAGGCGTCTATATTGTGGACAGCACGTGCACCGTGCGCCTTGCAGGCTTGGATACCACGTGCGCCTTATAGGCATGGATGGCGTGGATAGCACGTGGACAGCACGTGAACCGCATGCCTTGCAGGCATGGCTACCATGTGCGCCTTGCAGCTGGGGGCAGTAAACAGCAAAACAAAATATGTGGGATATCAGAGTGTGTTTCAGCTGTTGTAGGCTGTTGAAAACCAAATCTCTTATCAGGGTATATGGTTCCAGATGGCTGCAAAGATAATCTAGCCGCTTTCTGCTAAAAGTCGGCTCCCAACAATTTGGTTTTATATTTTAATTTATTTTATTTATTATTACCATTAGTATTTTTTTTTAAAGATTGGTTTATTTATATGTATACAGCATTCTGCCTGCATGTATGTCTGCAGGCCAGAAGAGGGCACCAGATCTTATTTATGAGCCGCCATGAGGTTGCTGGGAATTGAACTCAGGACCCCTGGAAGACCAGCCAGTGCTATTAACCTCTGAGCCATCTCTCCTGCCCCCATTACTATTTTTGAAACAAGGTTTCTTTGTGTAGTCCTGGCTATCCTGATATTGTCTCTGTTGCAGTACCCAAATAACATTACTCAAATTGTCCTGTCAGTGGTTGCTCACCTCTCTACCCAATGTTCTAGGTTAATATGCTTTAAAGAGCTCAATGACTGAGCCATTTCCTAACCGCCATGTGGCTAACACACTCCACTCCAATATTGCTGAGTTATTACTTAATAAAACCTATATTTTATCTTGGCTGACCTGGACCCAGACCTGCAGCCCTCTTGGGCTGAGTCTCCAAAACCTACATGACAGCTATATTATGAGTCTCACCACTCAGGCATGGCCTTTCCCATCATGGAGTCTATCTTTGCTCCTGCTCCTTCCTCAGTCCCTTGCCCAATAATCCTAAAGTCCTACCACTGTCTCTCTCCCCAGCCATCTTTATTTACCAATCAAAACCAACTGAAAGCAAGGTCCCTCAAAGTCTTAAGTGAAGATTTGTGGATTCTCATGCAACTGTGGGAGCCAAATTAACAAAATAAATATAGCATTAGACCAGTTCCACAACAGTTGCTCTGTAGACAAGGTTGGCTTCAAACTCTGTCTGCCTCTACCTCTCAAATGTTTATACAGAAGATGTGTGTCACCAAGCCCATTTCTCGTTTTTTCTTTTGTCTTTCTTCTCTTTCTTGCTTCCTTGCAATATTCTCTCCTCTTCCTCCTCCTGCTCCTCCTCCTTCTTCTCTCCCCCTCTCTCCTTTCTATTTTTTAAATCACATTCTTTTGCTGCACTGCTACTTTCAAAATAGACTAGGATGATGGACAGCAAGTCTCCTGGTTCTTTCTCTCATTACCTAGATTAGTCAGTGCTGTAATTATAATGCATTCTTTTCCAACAGTGTCTGCATCCATCCTCCTTTACTTAGGCAGGAAGTTCATAATTAACCAAATGTAATATATAATGTGTACAATTTATAATTTTACTTCAGCATGCCTGATGAACAGTACAAACATATTTAGAAGGGTATTAGAGTAGTATAATGTTAGTTGGATTGCTGAGAAATCTTTTATTTTTTTGAAAACATCTCTTTTTTGGAAAGAAATGGCTTTTTGGTAGATCTTGGAGCCAAGTTAATAATATGCCACAAAATTATTTAAAGCTACAAACGTAGCCTGATATCCCATTTTGTACTTAAATTGTTTACATTTAACCTGTCTTTGTTTGTTTGTTTGTTTGTTTGTTTGTTTTCTTTGAGACAGGGTTTCTCTGTGTAGCTCTGGCTGTCCTGGAACACACTCTGTAGACCAGGCTTGCCTCGAACTCAGAAATCCACCTGTCTCTGCCTCCCAAGTGCTGGGATTAAAGGCATGCACCACCATTGACTGGCATTTAACCTGTCTTTAAGAAAAAAATGTAACCAGGTTTGTATTCCTTTATTTAGTATGTAACCAGCTTTCGCTACCCAAGTGTATAGCTTTAATAACACATTGTACATTTCATGCCCCTGACCCAGAATAACTTTTGTGAGTGGTGGCATGCTATCGTAATCATTCGATAAATGAAGTCAACAGGTCAAATGTAACCTTAACCAACCTGTATCCCATTTATGTACTCAGCAATATGTTGTTATTGGTTGAAAATATGTTTGTGGATTTGAGTCTTATTTTGGGTCTGCAGTGGTCAGTAGAATAATTTCTGTCCTCCAAAACTCTGATAAAGATCTGTTTAAAAAGTGCTGCTCATTGCTCATGTTTTAAGTGCTGTGTAATAAATACAAAACAACCATTTGCTAGAGACAGGTAATACACACAGGGATAATTCACAAACGAACTGGCAGATTGTCAGGAGCCATAATGGGATAAGCTAATTAGCAGATGATCATCCTGAAATGCTTGTCTCAGATTATTATATAATCTGCAATGAGTGTGCTCCACCCAGCAAGGCTGTGGAGACATAATTTAGGAAAGTTTCCTGCTATTAATAAGCTTTTCCTATTATTATTATTATTATTATTATTATTATTATTATTATTATTATTATTATTAAACATATGTAACAATCACTAATCAATAGCACACCTCTTTATAGCAGATCTCTGCAGATCCATGAACTTCTACTGTCTTGTAGTGATACTATATAGACGAATAGATGACTTCTTAAGTCTTAATGATGATCCTATAAGAATTCCTAAAATTATATCAATGATCATTAAGCTCTTTTATAACAGGACTCCTATTAGATCCCTCAGTCTCCTGAGTGCCATCAGTTAACTGCCCTGACAGAGATAGTAACCAGACTTTCTCCTGCTCAGAGCACATTCCAAGAAGTTGTAAAACAATTAACCAATGTCACTAAAAGGGAATTCACAATTTATTATAGGTACCAGGACAGAAGAGAAAATATTGCCTGGGTTTATCTATACAAAACTTCACGAATTTTTTAAGATATAGTTTCAAACTTTCAGTGAACCTGACAGTGGAGCTAGACAGGTGATGAATGTCTAGCTAGATAATTACTCCTAATGGATATTCACGTAAACATTCTGTGTTGTAAACTTCTATTTCAATTTATGATTTGAATTTTGGTGTGAACTCGTGATGAACTTTGTAACAATGTACTCTGTAAGATGTATAAGTTCTGAGGAAAAAGAGATGAAGGTAAGTTAGAATAGTTAGAATAGTCAGAATAGTTAGGGAGTTAGAATAATTAGATATAGAAATAGAGATAGAATAGAATTTTCCCTTTTTCTCCAAATAGAATAGTAGTTTCCTTTTTTCCTCACTTAGGACCTTTCTGCTTTTCCCCTTAGATAGCTTTCATAGGAAACTTTTTACACGTAGTAATAAACTCTATATAATATATAATAACTTTTCTAAGTGTCTTTTTTTTCTGTAACCTCAGACTAGCAGACATAAGTTAGAGCCAAGCAGTTTTTCCTGAGATAGAACAAAGGCCACATTGCCTAATTCTCTGCTATTAGGCTACAGGTGTTAATCACCTAAGCCTGCAGTCTCTTACCCTCAGAAGACGTTTTCAGGACTTTTTAGAAGTTATCACCAGCATTCCAGTACAGGCCAGAGAACCAGAAAGCCCTGAGACCCTCGGACTTTAAAGCCATCACCAGAGTCCTACTCTGTGCCCCTGCTGCTACCCTCTCTAGAGCCAGGCTGGCTCCCGGCAGCAGATGAATTGGTTGAATATGACACACAAACTCACACACACACATACAATGGACAGAGATCATAAGCAGGCAATATTGACAGGCCAGTAAATACATACAGTAGATAGAAGGAAGACAAAGGAGATATTAAGAATTCAAATCATGCTCAGTCTTAGTTCAACTAATCCAAAAGAAAGTCTCCTGTTTTCCATTCTTAGAAGGCAGGTTCTGCATCTGGCCTGGGCAGCATACTAGAGCTGGCCCTTGTGATGGGAACATGGGCAAGCTGGCCCCAGGGTACAATTATTGGAGAGCAGGTCCCACAATTTGTAGGGTGTTGTGTGGTGACATTCGGCAGGAGAGAGATACCCTTGCTTTTCTCCTTGCCACCTATGGCAGACAGGAGAACTGGCTGCAAGGTCATCAGAGAGGGAGAGTGGTCTCTGCCCCTTACCAGCTTCAGCACCTGGGAGAGCGGCCCTGTGCCACATGTGAGCAGCATTTTAGAGCTGGCCCTGAATGTCGATATTACAGGTGAGGCATCTCCAAGTGGATGAGCACAAGAGAGCAGGCCCTGACTCTTGTTTGCTGGGAAGTGGTGTAGGCACGCCCTCCTCATTTTCCTTGTTCTTCAGCAAGTACGGCAGATGGGAGTGTTGGTCCATGAGTCATGAACAACTGCTCATGTCCCTCACTGGCTGCAGCATTGGAGAGAGTGGGTCCTGCACCTCACATGAGCAGCAGGGTAGAGCTGGCCCTGTTAGTGGGGTTGCAGGTGAACTTGTCCTGAGAGTGTGAGAGCATGAGAGACAGCAGGCTGACAACCTTAAATGCCTCTCAGACCCAGATCCACGGCCTTCAACAGCCTCTCCACCTGCAACATCTACTCCATGGATAAACTGCTGGAGTACCTGAGTGCTCCTGTCCTATACATCCAAAACTATAGGAGCTCCATTACCCAGAGCAACAACTGCATACTTAGAGCAGTTCCAGCAAGTTTCCAGTACTGACAAAGTAGCAGAAGCCAGAGGCTTTGTTCCAGACACCACACCAAGCAGTCATTGCAATGAACATTTGTGAGCAGAGAAGTGTGGACAAAAGGGTGCACTGTGGGACATTGTGACACCTTCCACCTTCCACAATAAAATTGTTTTCTCTATTGGGGGAAGGTGGCAAGGATAGTAGGTGGGTTAAAGGAGAGGGGGAGATTAATGGGATTGGGATGCATGATATAAAATTCATAAAGAAACAAGATCTTTATAAAATATATATAATAAAAGAAATAAATTCTATAAGTAATTTATGAATTTATGATGAGAAATCCTGAAGATAATGAGAATGACTTGAAAGGTTAATTATGTACAAAGAAAATTTTACTACATAGATCATGAAGTTGAATTATCTTTTTGTCTTAAATTTATTGAATATCTTCTTACTTTCTCAAATGGATGTACTGTGATGTTCCTTTTCAAAAGGGTATCTGATGGCTGGAGAGATACTCAGGGGTTAAGAGCACTGACTGCTTTTCCAGAGGTCATGAGTTCAATTCCCAGCAACCACATGGTGGCTCACAACCATCTGTAATTGAATCCAATGCCCAATTTATCTTCACATAAAATAAATAAATAAAAAGCTTATCTGACCCTTCTATCTACATGACCCGTATTCTTTGGTGAACTTAATAAGGATATTGATGTGTTCTAGGAATTTTATGTGTGATTTTGTTAGGATGGAAATGATACCGTGTTTCTCATGGAGGCTTTACATCCTGAATAGCTGAAGGACAGAATTTGGCCATATAGATCTTAAAATTTATGAAGGAACATCTGTAATATATGAAAACCACTGAAATCAACATGATGCAAGAATAAAGAGATGAGGGAAGAAGAAAGGAAACAAAATCAATGTGCATGTGGTGAGGGCACCTTTGAGACAGAGATAGACATTTAAGCAGATAATCACATGTTTTTCTGAATCTTCCAAAACCAGTAGACAATATGAATCTTTCCTCTCTTAAGTTGTCGAATTTGGATATTCAGTCAACAGGACCACTTAACTAATAATGAGTAAACTACTCTGTATTTATATTCTATTTTATTCTATTTAAAATTGATTTGTTGTTAAATTTATGGAACTGCATGGTTAAAAAAGTGAATAAGATATCCTAAAAATTAGAACCTTGTATAACCTGTATTCATCATCAACTAGTTTTTTTTATCTCAAAGTGTTTCTTTGATACATTTTAAAGTTTTTCATGCTAGTAATATACATTATATTTCTTTATAGTCATGTAAAATGATCAACAGTATTCTGTAGATATTAATGCTGGAAGTTAATACATTGGCAGTTATTTGTTAACTATCTAGTTTACCAAATAACCAACAAAGACTTTTTTAATATTCAAAGGTTAGGCTTTAGCTGGGCACACTCTCAACTAGCTGATGTATGTTAACCTGATGACCTAGCCCAATCCAGAAACTTGGCTAGCTACACCTTCCAGGCCTGTAGTTATGTTCATCTCCTGTTATGTCTCCTGGCAAAAAGGCCTTCCTCTTTCTTCTTTTCAGTTCCTTTATTTCTCCCAGGAAGTCCTGCCTTCCACTTCCTCCCCAGCTGATTGACCATCAAGCTGTTATTAAAGCCAATCATAGAATGACTTGTATAAGTGAGGAAGGACAGAGACAGCTTTACACAGTGTAATTCAACATAATCATATTTATTTTTGCATATTATTATAAAGCATTTTTCTGTTCTCCATAAAATTAGGGTTATATTTTTATGTTGACATTACTTCAAATGTACTATTCTCTTGTTCATAATTGTTTATCTTAAAAACTCTTGAAGAATGCAGTTTTCCTCTTCATTATTTCTAATATTTATTTCTGACATTTTATTTCATTTTATTGAATGTTTATTTAACTATATACAATTATTTCAAATTCATTGCCATTTATTATAGTTTTTGTTGAACAATTAATTTTTAATAATTTTATGGAGAATAATAGAATTTGTAAGTAAGATTGTATTTTCTATTGAATAGTATACATCATTTCCCACTTTGTAGTATCAGTTTTGACTTTACCAAAATACTACCTTCGCTCTTTCTTCCCTAAGGGTCAGTTATTCATACTGAGTAGAAAGGCAAGCTCTGGTTCTTGACAGATAAGAAGTCTTTGTATATTTTTCCTCCAAATTATCTGCCTAATAGTCTCTTCTCAGTTGTTTGGGAGGAAAATTTTGGTATTATGTACAAACTTGACTACTACTTGCTTTTCATCATAAATAGAGCATTGCATATTTCAAACTTCATGGTGCTGGAAGACAGGAAAATCCCTCTTTGATGATTTTGTATACAGAATAAAGCATCCAAATGTATTACTTTCCCACATAAAAATTATATACTCCTTGAAAATAAATGTTTATTCCAAAAATAGGTGATTAAAATTGCAATTTCTAATACCAAAAGAAATAAAATGGCCTTAAACAACAAAGGAAAAAAAGTGAAAAAAGTGTTCAGTAAAATATACTCTCACCCATCCACTTTTATTTAAATGGACAATAATAGAGGCTGAATGGGTAAGACAATATTGTTTTAATTAATTAATTGTTTTATTTAACAGTGTCATTAATATATAAGTTACACTTGGCTGACTGTTCCTCTTCATCTGTCTGCCTCTCCCCCATATCTTCCTCCCTACTAGACTCTTTCACAAATTCAGGTTTACAATTTTAATTTGCTTGTGAATAGTTTTTTTATCCTGGACTATCTATGTGTACTTTTTATTTTAACCATACATTGAAGCATGTGTGTCTTCCAATATCTAATTTAAAAGATTTTGCATAAATTACAATCAACAAATAGTTTCAAATGATAATTTTAAATATTTGTGGTTTTAACTTCATAATCAAAAGATGCAGGTCAATTGAATGGATTAAGAAACATTTTTTTTTTATCTTTGCTATGTACAAGAAAGGTATCTTCCAGAGATAAGAACCAAATTAAAGTGAGAGGATTTGTAAAAGTATTCAGACTAAATAGAAAAACATCAAGACAACAACACAACAAAACTACAAGAAAACTAATACCTCACAAAGTACATTTTAAATTAAAAGTAATTAGAAGATATAAGATGTGTATTTCATTTTAATCCATGCTTCAATTGACCACAAAAACATTACAATCTGAAACATATCCACCAAGTTCTGGAACACCTGGTCTCATAAAACAAACCATATTACTATAATTCAAGACACAAATGAAGTCTCACATAGTGGTAGTAAGAAATTTCAATAACCCCATTCTCTCATGGGCAGGTCATTCATTGGGCCAGACCACAAACAGAGAAACCAAATTGACTCATGCTATACATCTAATGGATCAAACAAGAATATACAGATTGGTCCATTTAAATGCCAAAGAACATAAGTTCTATCTAGTTGCTCAAGGAATTACCTTTAAAATAGACCAAATAGGTAACAACAAAAAAATCTCAAGAAATAAAGAAAAATTGAAATACCCTTAGGTATTACTTGTGATTACAATACACTAAAACATAATGACATCAAGACAGTATCTGGTAATGGCATGAATTCACAGACATTAACACAGTACATTCAGCTCTACTTGCAGAAACAATATGCCCAGGTATGGAAAACAACTTACTCTTCTCCCTGTCAATCACAATAAATTAGCTATATCTTTCTGGTAGCTCCCTGCATATGTGTGTATGTGTGTTTTCATGCCCTCAGCCTCTCTAGATGTGTGTAGCCTTTAGCTACAGAAAGAGGCTCCTCACTGTTCCTATAAAGCAATCTCAGCTGTCCAGACTCAGTCTTTCATTTTTTTACTCTTCCTCCTCCTTTTCTTCCTCCTCCTCTTCCTCTTCTTCCATCTCTTAGAGGCAAGGATTCTCTGTGTAGTCCTGGCTGTCCTGGAACTCACTCTAGACCAGGCTGGGGTTTAACTCAGAAATCTGCCTGCCTCTGGCTCTCCAGTGCTAGGATTAAAGGTGTATGCCACTATTGCCTCGTTTGCCTCAGTTTTCTTATAGTAAGTATCTACTTGAGTTATTTTGTCCTTCTTTAAATCTAAAAACACAGAGATAAGTTATTGAATTAAGTACACTGTAAAAAGGGTTGAATTTATTTTGTATTTTGTTAGAAATAAATAAGAATTATTGTCTCATATCAGTAGGTTCTAGCATTCCTCTGTATGCCCTGAAGTATAAAAATAAGCTATAATTGGTCTATTCCCAAAGCCAGAGGTGTCTTTATATAGACTTGAGTTTAGGAGATCACAAATATGCAGTATGCACTAGGCTTCTGTCTTTTAGGTGTAATTCTCAAAATTATCCTGCAATCTCCATATGTCTAGGAACCAGGTAACTTCCTGAAAGTCTGGAAATTGTAGTCCTGGGAAATAACAAAGCCTTATGGGAAAGTATGGTGGCCTACAAGTTTTTCCTCACAAGCTTCTGTAACATGTTACTCGTGTTCATTCCAGCAGGGAAATTCCAGTGAATGTACCTGGTCAAAGTTCATCCTGGCTCAGAATTTAATATTCAATAAATACTTGTTTAAATTTGACAAAAAAAGTAGGAATGATGAAATAAATTTAAAAATTCTTAGAATTAAATGTAAATAAAAAACTTAACATAGGAAAATAACTGGCATACATTGAAAGCCACCTTTTAAACTTTTACTTTTTATTGAAAATATTTTTTTCACACACAATATTTACAAATTATAGTCTCTCCTCTCTCTACTCCTCTCAGTTCCTCCCCACCACTCCACCCCAATGGATCCTCTTTCTGTCTCTCAATAGATGAGAACAGGTTTCTAAGACTTACCAACCAAACATGACACAGTGTAATATACTTATAAAACAAAAAACAAAACAACAAAAACAAAATAAAACCCATCACACTGTGACTACAAAATAACAACAAACCAACAGAAGGAAAAAGTCATCCTGAGAGAATATGCAGGGATAAGCATCAACATTAAATCTTGGCATATTCTGATCGGTATGAGGCAGAATATTGGGGTCATTTTGATTTGCATTTCTCTGATCACTAAGAACTTTGAACATTTCTTTAGGTGCTTCTCAGCTATTGAAGATTCCTCTGTTGTGAATTCTTGGTTTAATTCTATACCCCATTTTTTTGATTGGGTTGTTTGGGGTTTTTTTGGTGGTTAGCTTCTAGAGTCCTTTATATATTTTGGAAACTAACCCTCTATCGGATGTGGGGTTAGTGATTTTTCTCAATCTGTAGGTTACCTATTTGTCTTATTGAGTTTATCTGTTGCCTTACAGAAGGTTTCCAGTTTCATGAGGTCCCATTTATCAATTCTTGACCTTAGAGCTTGAGGCATTGGAGTTCTGCTTAGGAAATTTCCTCCTGTGCCAATGAGTTCAAGGCACTTTCCCACTTTCTTTTCTATTAGATTCAGTGTATCTGGTTTTATGTTGAGGTCCTGATTCCACTTGGACTTGTGATTTGTGCAAGATGACAAATAAGGATCTATTTTTGTTTTCTACGTAGAGATTGCCAGTTAGACCAGGACCATTTATTGAAGATGCTTTCTTTTTTTCCATTGTATGTGTGCTTTTGTTTGTTTCACACTTGTGTGTGTGTGTGTGTGTGTGAAAACTTTGTCTATGCGTTCTAGAATACCAATGAAATCAAAATTTAGGAGTGGCTTTTAAAAGTCACATATCAGTTTAAGAAATCATGTGATTGTGTGTTGTGGGGAGTAGAAGTTCTGAGAGAATGTGTAGCTGTTTTATTTATTTTTTTTTCCTTTTTTATTGACAAGTAACCTAATGACTGAGATCCATGTCCCTGAGAAGCCATTCTCTAGTTTGAGTTCAAGTATGGACAGACTGTACAGAATCATCAACCACAGCTTTTCCCTCCTAAACATTAGTAAAATGGGATGCTCCCCTACTAAGACTCCTTACTGGGAATAGCTAAGGAACGCCTCCTTCCATGTGGTATGCTATAAACGGACTGAGTTTCTGGTTGTTGTCTCATTGGTGCTATGCACATGAGCATGCGGGAACAACTCCATTCCAGCATTTTTGATGTGCATCCGTGGTTTCTTCGATGTCATTTGTTTCTTCATTCCCACCCCAGTCAGGTTTCCAGGAAGGAGACTGGCAAGGGCACTGAAGAAAGCTGCTTAAAAACATCAAGGAGACATTTTGTAGTTGAATTGAGGAAATCACATTTACAAATCAATTTGTTTTGTTACCATAAGGAGTTAAGACAACTAGTGTAGCAAAGAAGGGGGCATCTGGTAAAAAATGGAATATGTCTTAATTTAAATATCTGGAATGAAATGGATTTTTAAAAATATTTCTTTTTTACATAACAATGAGGACATAATTTTTTACTTAGTTAAGCTGTTTATTTACTTTACATCCCAATCACAGCTTCTCCTGCCTTATCTCCTCTCAGTCTTTGTCAAATCCTATATCCATGCCCCAGCCCACCTATAATTTCTCCCCTTCTCAGAAACCAGAAGTCCTCCTTGATATGCCTTGGCATATCAAGTTGCAGTAAGACTAGGCATATATTACCTTATTGAAAATAGACCTGGCTTTCCAGTTAGGGAAAAGAGACCCAAAGACAGCAAGAGAGTCTGAAACAGTCCTGGCTCCTGTTGCTAGGAGTCCCATACGAAGAACAAACTGCACAATTGTTAAATTGTGCTGAGAGTCTAGGTTATTTGGTTGGGGATTTAGTCTTTGTGAGACCCTGTGGGTCCAGGTTACTTGATTTTGTAGGTTTTCTTGTGATATTCTTGAAGACTCTGGGTCCTTAAGTCCTTCCTCCCTCTATTTCACAAGACTATCCAAGCTCAGCTTAATGGTCTGTGGGTCTCTACATCTGATTCCCTCAGTTCCTGTGTGAAGACTCTCTGATAACAATTATGCAAGTCTTCTCTCTGAAAGTACAACACAATATCTTTAATAGTGGCAGATGTAGGATTCATCTTATGGCATAAATCTCAAGCTGTACCAGTCATTGGTTGGTCATTTCCTCAATTTTTTTTCTTCATCTTGACCCCTGCACATCTTGTAGGCAAGATAAATTGTGAATCGAAGGGTTGTAGCTGGATCAATGTTCCAATCCCTTCACTGGAAATCTTGCTTGTTTACAGGAAATGACCTCTTCAGCCTCCATACCCACCATTGTTAGGAGTTTTATCTAGGGTCACAGTCATAGATTGTTAGAATGAGATTTCTCCAGGTTTTTATATAGGCACTTGGCTTAGGACTGCTTCTATTGTGTCCCTTAAGTTTGGGTATATTGTGTTTTCATTTTCATTGAACTGTAGGAAGTTTTAACTTCCTATTTTGTTTCTATCTTAACCCAGAAGCCATTGAAAGCTTTCTATTGTTCCTATTTTTATTGAAATCAAATTTTGCGGTGTTGTTTCAATTTTTTTTTGTTTGTTTGTTTCTGTTGAAGCTGGCTTAGTGTATTTCACTTATTTGTGGTCAATTTAATGACTTTATTGTTTTAGTTGAAGGAAGTCAAAACTTAAAACAAATATATTTACACAATTTGAAAGGTTTTTAAATATAAATCAATTTATAAAATTGACAATCATGAAACTTCTATGCATCTTTTACATAGTGTTTTTAAAAATAAAATTACAGTACATTTTTTTTTATTTGAAGAACAATATACATAGTTTTGAAAAGGAGAATTATAGGAAAGGGTATTTGCTTTTTAATAGACTCTTCTTAGCTCAGATATTTGAAAACACATTGGGTTTCAGAACTTATTTTTCATTATTTAAGTATATAGAAGTTTAATTTACATTAATTGTTTATTCCCGTAGGAATATTATTATTTGTGATTAAGAACTCCATTTATAAGTAAATTTTTACTGATTTACTGTATATATAAGAGTAAGGCAGTTAACCTCTTTATGACATTATTTTTTAATTTATGTGGCATAGGTGTCACTATTATGTAGGAGTGGAGGGATGAATGTTCAATTTTCAATGAAGAAGAATCTAAAGTTGCAAAGAAGGCAGAGTGTTGCAGAAATCTGCCTGTCTGTTTTTAAGCCATTGCTTTTAAATTCAACTGAAGCTACTTAGCCCATCACAATAACTTGGTATCTACAGTGGATAACTTAGTGGTATAAAATATATGAGTTACTATATCTAGTTCTTTTTTTCTAAAACTTGAATAAAGACTATGTTTCTTTCCATGAGACTTAGAAGTCATGAACGAAGGAATGATATAGCAGAGCACAAATGATTTATTAATCATGTGTTCCATTTTTCTCACAAAAAAACCTGAAAAGTGTATGCTGATGATTTTTAGTTCCATAAGTTTTCATATTAGACAACCCTGGAAATTTATTGTAGGTAAATACATCAGTGAATACTCATTTAAACATTGGAACTATGTCATTAGAAAGTTATTTTCATTACAGCTCTGATATTTTTCTGCCTTCCAGTTTGTTATTTAGGATCATCATGTGTCTGCTATAAAAACTATCACAAGTTTAGCCCTTTTTCATTTTATTCTGTAAATTTTTCTGCTTATTTATTATACAACTATTATTTTACCTTTAAGAAAAGTACATTTTGTTTAATGACAGTAATTTATGACAGTCATATTCATGATAAAAATGTATATCTTCATCAAAATATACATGATACACAAAAAAAAGGAAATAACATGAGAGGAAAGGGAAGCTAACATTTGAGAAATACTGAAAAGACAGTCTAATACAAGAAAGAATCAGAGCTATCTTCAAATAGAGCAATATAAAAAAATCTGTTATCCTATAAGAGAGTACCAACACCCAGGGAGATACTATAAGTTAACAAGCTGAAATCTCAATGTATTAACTTTTTTGGAGTTGTTAAACAGTGAGGTTTCATGGCCTTTGCAATGTTACAGTTTTGGCTAATGCTATAGTTTATTCTCTAGATCTTGATAGTAAGACCTTATTTCTGAAGACAAAACATATTTTTGTCATCATACATGATAAAATCAAGCTAATATTGACCTGGGGGATTCTTCCCCACTAGTGATCTATCATAATACTAGAAGGTACTATGAATGCACCAGAGGAAAAAGATAATTATCTATCTTGTCCAACTGTGGACTGGGCAAGCTATAATAATGACTGTGGTATCAACATGCACACTGATACCAAAGTGGTATGAGCATCGTTGGAATAAATGATCTTTTTCTGACTGAGTTTTAAGTCCCACAAGATTAAAGTAATACATGACCCCATTATAGGGAAAAAAAAACTTGGTCTAGATAAGTTATAGGCCTCAGAGGGCAATCTGTTACTATTATGAAATAAATAGAAGTATTACAAGGACTGTAATGACTTAACATTACACTAACAGTTTTTTTTTTTTCCCAACAGCATGCATTATATCTCCAGCCTCAGAATGGAAAGGTGATGGCTATAAGTTAACAAAACTCCTATAAGAAATGGATAGCTGCTGGCAGAGGGATGCCCGGTTTTCATTAAGAGACTAGTTACTGCCAAACTAACCATGTTCCAGTAGCAAACTATACATCCAAGATCACTGGGCTATGAAAAAATTACCACTTCCAACAAACATGCACACACACACACACACACACACCACACAACAAAAGAGAACATGGATTTGAAGGTTTGACAAAAGAAGATTGATCTCAGAAACACTGGTAGGTGAGTATTAACAAAATATTCCCACACAATTCTAAAAGTAAGAAATAAAAATACAGAGAATTTATATTTATAAATTTCAAATAATTTAATCTAAGTTAATAATATAACATTTTAGGGACAGTGCTGTGAAACACAATTCAAGGAATATTTACAATTGTTCAAGTTTGATTTAATTGATTTAGTGAGTTACAATAGAAATTTTAATGTAATATGCTAATATTTGACTATAATTTCATTAATTTAAGGGATGAAAATAGCAATTCAAGTTCAAATAAATGGTTCTTAAAAGCATTATATATATTTTTGAGTTCTTTGGAGACAAAGAACTAAACTTAGATCCACTCTAATTTTAATTGACTCTAACATAATTCCATTATTTCTTTGACATAATCTATTAGACAAAATCAAATTTGTAATGGATATGCCATTAAACTGGACCCTGAAGTATTATGACATCTTTTCTCATTAATATAAAGATATTTTATAGAAAATAAATTATGTAGATACAAAATTATATACCAGCCACAGGCAAATATATTTTCATAAATATTTTTAATTTCAGTAAAGGACATTGACAAATGCCATATTAACATTATTAAAATTAAATACAAATTTAAAACATTTTCTATATAAAACAACACTTTTGCAAAGTTTTGCAATAGTTTAGGACATATTCTGTACCAATATTTTTCAAACCAATAGAAAAATAGCATCTATCTATCTATCTATCTATCTATCTATCTATGCCAAACAATTTTCCTTTGTTATAAAGGTGTGCCCATAATCAATAAAATGTCCAAAATAATAAATTATTTTTAGTAAAATATGAGTAATATAATCCTTTTTCACTTTACAATTCAACATAAAATTAAATATTCTTTTCAAAATTATAATTCAATGATTACCCATGCATTTCTTTGTGTTTCTGTGAATTTCATATATGTATAAAATAGAATATAATCATGTACACTCTTATTTCACCCCTTTAATTTTTCCTATGTTTCATTAACACAATCTTTTCTAAATTTATGTCTTTTTTTCTGATTGCTCACTGTGTACAGTTTGTGTTGCACTCTATCCATGGGAATGGGCAAGTCCTCTTGATGATAGGCATCTTATCAATGGTCACATCTTGTTAAAGAAGACATTTCTACCACCGAGACATCATAAGCCAACCATAGGACCTCAGTAATGATTGGGGCCTAAGAGGTCTTATATTCCATTTATGGCAGAATGTCATCTTGTGCAGGTCAGGTGAAAAAATAGTTTTATAGGTTTCTGATTGTGATAACAATGTCAATTGTAGGTGACAGCATTTTGTGACACCCAGCTTGATCCTGAAACTCTTACATTTTTTCCTCTTTCACTTGTTCAGGTGTGTGTGTGTGTGTGTGTGTGTATGGTCATTGATAGAGGTTTTCTTTTAATAATGACCAATCTTTCATTCTCTATGCAAGTTCATAACTTATCAAAAATTTAAACAGTATGTTACCAATTTTTGTATTTTTTTAGGGTAGTAATGTGATTAATTTGAATTGTAAGGTTATTTTTTTCCTATAAAATGGGTTGGGATTTCTAAGTGTTTGATGTTTATAGGTGATTCACTTAAAGCCAACATAGTAGTTTGTTCTGACTTAATTACACAAAATAACTCATTGTGAGTAATAAAATTTTACTGAAAACATTTGTGTATATGTGTGTGTGTTACCATTTTTAGTGATTTGTAATTTTTCTAGAACAAGAAGGCAGGCCAACTATTTATCACAAAAAAAGCTTCAAGACCAGCAAATTCCTCAAGAATAAGACTGATATGTCACACTTTAAAGGTATAGACACTCCCCATACACTTAGAAACATAATGATGTTTATAATAGAAAAATAACAACAAATGAAAACCAAAAATGGAGTCAACTTACAAAAAAGATGAAAAAAAGGCAAAGAAGAAAGAAAACTAGGGAGTGGATATTTTAATCCCAACATTGAGACTGGAATTTTTATTTTTTTTAATAGATATCTGAGAGTGGACATTTTTAAATTAAAATTGCTGATAAACTGAAATTTTGA
The DNA here is from genome assembly GCF_011762505.2 of Arvicanthis niloticus. Taxonomy (NCBI): domain Eukaryota; kingdom Metazoa; phylum Chordata; class Mammalia; order Rodentia; family Muridae; genus Arvicanthis; species Arvicanthis niloticus. The sequence continues at coordinate 12,603,655 of NC_047660.1, read as the reverse complement.
TGTAGGTAAAGGCTTCTGTCTCTGCGACACTGTAATTATATTCAGCATTTTTATTTCGTTCACTCAGGATTTGTCCCATGAAAAGGCAGTGTCTTCATTGAAGCCCAGTTTAAAACAGAAATGACAAAAATTACAAGACATCTTATTTAATTATAGTGATTTTAATAATATGAAACATGAACCACAATGTTAATGCACTTATAATCAAAAGTATACATATATGCATGTTTGTAGATGTATGTGAATATGTATGTATGTGTGTGTATGTATGTATGTATTACTCAAACACCTGGGAACATCTACAATGCAATTTCCTTGTTTTCACAACTTAAAACAGTACCAGGATAACATAAGCATGAAATACTGATATGCATGCCTATGTGTTGATGATCACGTCTTTAATTGAACTTAAGACACATTTAACAAGAATACATGCCTGGAACTAGAAACATACCCAATTATATTGACTAGAGAAATCATGTGTCTAGGAAGAGAACTTAAAATCTTTACTAAACCAGGAAAATCCCTTACTACACTTAATATTTATTCTTATGGCCACAGAAAAATTGTTCTCACTTTTCATTCAACTTCTCTTTGCAACAGATGGTAACTATTATAGTAACTCACAGTCAACAAAAATGGATATTCGAAAGCCCAGTTCCGGTTGATATCTACAACACTATTTCTGTACCGAAGGCTCATAAATCAGTACAGAGAGGGTACATAGACTGTAAGAACCAGGAGGAGGTGACTCGCTATGTGATTGGGTCTCCTGGAAATTTCAGAGTCCTCTGGATATTACTAACTGTACAGGATCTAAGCAACTACTACAACAATGGATATGCTGTCATGGAAATGGAAAAAGTCACAGACACTCAACCATAGGCAAAGCAATTCGGGCAATGGGAAAATACTGAGAATAGAAGATATTTTGATATCAAATTAATTATCCAATATCAAATGTTCATACATGTAATACTATATAGTCTTAACAGTTTGTACTTGTGAGTTTGTAAATTTTGTTATATTAATCATTAAATAAAACAATGTCATAAATTTGAGAAAGAGCAAGGAGGGTGTACTTCTGATTTTCTAGAAAGAAACAGACGGTAAAATGATGCAATTACATTATATTATTATAAATTATTATACATATATATATTATAAAACTTCTTAAAATAATCTTTTCTAGTATTGATATATGTAACTATGTTTGACATTTCCATTTTGTTTGGTCTTTGTGTGTCTTAAACAAAGTTGCACACTTTTATAAGACATCACTGACACTGGACATGAGACAAGAAGCTGGTATGACTCTTTGAATGTACATGGATTATTTCCTTTCACTATTGTTCACAAGCCCTTAAATAAAATATACCTAGTGATTATATTACTGAGGTTTTTCATTAATATTGTGACTACAGAGTACAATCAAAGAGTGATACTGATTGTTTTCAATTTTTTAAAATTCTTTTTATAGTGCTTTTATGTATTTAAATATATTACACTTGTTACTCTATTTTACCTCAGTAAAATTTTGTTTTTTTGTTTGTTTGTTTTGTCTTGAAAGCAGGTAGAGAGGCTACTATTTAAATTAAACATATTAAAATCTGTTGTTTTTTTGTGAGGCTAGAGAGTGGGGGCTCAGTAGTCAGAATGTCTGCTGCTATTTCTGAGTGCTTTTGTTCTGTTCCTAGATCCATGTTGTGAGACCAATAGCTTCTGACTTCAGCTACCGGAAATCCAAAGTACAAGTTTTTCTGAGTACCTGAGCTCATATGCATATACCTAATCAGTTATGAATAGTTAACTACAAAACTAGTCTTTAAAATTATTATTTGTAAAGAAAAATAAATACAATAAAATTTTCAAAGAATAAATATCCTTGCTTGTAAAAGATATTTTTAGGAAATCTTTTATCTAAAATACAGAAAGGGAGCCACATATTCTTAACATGTGTTACCGAATATCTCCATTTTCCAAATACACAATGGCAAAAAACAATCATAAAAATACTAGATAAGTGTAACTCTCAGTTCCCATCATAGTAGATTATGTGCAAATAGGTATAGTCTATTATTGATGTCCATAACTGGTAAAACTTTAGAGATTAAATGATGGCAAAATGTTTAACCTGAAATGATACCTCCCCAAGATAACTTCTGCACCACCCAAGGCTCAAAAGATATCTTAGAAAAGAGATTCAAACACCGAAGAAGCAAGAGAACCATTCATCTGTTGTGAGACACTGTTCGCTATATAAAACGTTAAAGAATCCTACTACAGCATTCCTGAATATTCTCACACAGCTGACACACAAGAAGAATACTTAAAGACCACCAATGAAGATGAAAGATTCTTAGAAGGAAATGAATAAATCCCAAACAAAGCGAAAATTGGAAGGAAACTAATGTATTTGTTCCAGATCTAAAAAATGGAAATTGCTCCAATAAAGAAAACTACAAATAAAAATCTCAAAATGAAAAAAAAAAATAGGAACATGAAATGGAACCGCAGAATGGAGCTTTACCAACAGAACACACAAGAGATGGAACAGTAAAATCTCAAGCATTGAAGATAAAGATAAAGATAAAGATAAAGATAAAGATAAAGATAAAGATAAAGATAAAGATAAAATATTTAGGAATCTGGGCTACTGTGAAATAACCAAATTTAAGTATAATAAGATTAGGAAAAAGAGATGACACTCAGCTTATAGGCCCAAAGAATATTTTCAACAAAATCATAGATGAAAATTTCCTAACAGAAAGCAGAGGATGTCTGTAAAGGTACATAAAGCATACAGGACACCAAAGAGATTGAACCAGAAAAAAATCCCTTGCCACATAATAACCTAAACACTATACATACTTAACAATGAATATTAAATGTTGCAAAGAAAATAGAGTAAATTATAAAGACAGATTTATTAGAATTACATGTGGCTTTTTAATGAAGGTTTTAGAAGATAAACGTGTATGGACAGATACGCTATAAACTCTAAGAGACCACAGATACCAGCCTAGACTTTTATACTCAAAATAATTCAATTAACATGGTCAGAGTAAATAATATATTCTATGCTAAAATCAAATTAAAATAGTATCTATCTACAAATATGTCCTTTAAAAGGTGCTAGTATTAAAATTCCAAATTAATAATGTTAACAACAGCCATGAAACCACAGGAAACAATTAAATACTAGCAAAACTAAACGGAGAAAAACACATATTCATGAACACACACACACACACACACACACACACACACACACACGCATACACAAACATACAGCACAACTACCATCACCACCAAAACCACTATCACCACCACAAACAACAAAATAACAGAAATCAGAAATAATTAGGCATGTCAAATGTTTCAATTACCAATATAAAGACACAGACTAAGAGAATGAAGGGGAAAACAGATCTTATTCTTCTGTTATATCAGATAAACACAGCTCAGCATTAACTTTCAAAAAAGGTATACCTCATGAAAAAGACATAATAGAAGCATGGTAATGTAGCCATTGTAGCATCTACAAACTAGACTCCAAACCAAAAGTAATCAAAAGAGTTGAGGAAAGACACTTTATACTTGTCAAACAAAAAATCCATCAAGATAACATTTCAAATTTTAACCCTAGCTTCATGGTATGTGATGCCACTGGCTTCTGACACAACCTTAAGTACATATAACTATATATAACTATAACTATATATATATATATATATATATATATATATATATATATATATATATTATTAAAAATAAAAAAACAAATATTTTATTTTTTTCAGTATTGAAAGTGTGTATTTATTTTTGCATCTAGGAACTGACCCATAAATTTAAACATCTAGCCTAGAGTCTTTAGCCTCTCTGACCATATATGGCTACAGGAATGGATCCTGCATCCCTTATTGAAGGCAGTAGAACACTAGGATTGTAGATAAAGATTATCCTGGGCCAGAAGCTCTAGCAAATAAGATGTAAACGATGTTGTCTTCCCAAAATCAACAATGACAACAGGATCATAAGGCACTTTGGGCCCAAATATCAGATGAAGGTATTCCCATAGAGATGCACACATGTGGGAGAAGTGGAGGGCCGGTGCAGTGGGCAGAAGCTGCAATTTGGACTGATCTGTCTTATGAGCTTATGACCTGCCTTTTAAAGAAAGATGAGGCAATATAGCAAACAACCAGTTCTACCTACTAAAAACATTTTTGCAAGGTCAGAATCCAAGTAATATTTTTACATATATTGGATTGTTTTATTTCTTAGCAATATACTAAAACATTAACATGATTATAGCACACATGTGCTATTTATAATATCTTCATTGTCTATAAAAATTCTTATGATTTTTTTAGTTTCAACATAACATTTTATCGATTATTTGCAAATATCACATCATATACACTGTTTTTTTTTGTGTGTGTGGCTCCACTTATGATCTCCCCCATAATAATTAAAATTAAGATTAAAAATTAAAATTTCAATTTGTGTTATCTATGTACTCACTGGAGCATTGCCAAACTCCCATTGGCCTTCTTTCCCCTAAATAGAGTAAATAGAACTGAGTTGTCCTCCTTCTGGATTCCTGCCAAAAGCCAATAATGTTGGAGAACTAACTTCAGCATCCTTATTTTCTACTTACCAGATTTATATGAATTGTAGATTATCATATATTATTATATTATATATTATATTATCATATTATATATTATATGAAGGGACAAAACATCATTATTAAGTGCCCTGAGAAGGACAGCTTTTTAAGTACTTCGTAGGAAAGTACTTGTATTCTATCTCTTACAATATAGGAAAAAAATTTTGGTACACTTTCCCTTCTTAATAAGATGTCTACGTTAAGGAACATAGCCATAAATTTTAGTCATTTCATTAATGCTATGGCGTATTATATTTGCTATGTACTACCTTTGTAATTGCTAAAAAAAAAAAGCAATTTTCTTTTGAACTGATGTTATTTTAAAGTTAATTGCATATGTAAAAGCATTTTATATACATTTTCACTTAAAGTTTAAAATTATCTTTAATTTTGAAATTTACCAAAACATATCAACTGTATACATAAATATTTTAAAAATTTATACAACAGTTCAAAATAATATAGGCCCACCAGTCTCACAAGATATTCTTTTTTTAATCTTTTATCGGATGTTTTATTTATTTACAATTACAGATGTCATCCCCTTTGAGAATTATTTGGGTCTTTATTTAGCATAGTGATAATGTGTGTGCTACTATTTAAGCATGCCTTGAAGATTCAATATTGTACATTTTTCTGCAATGTTGGATTTAGGTGGTTTCAATCCAGCAATCCGAAGCACATGATTTTATAATTTCTTTGTGAAATTGAGACTTATCCCTTAATATTCCAAGTAAAATAATTAAATTCAGCAAGTATACAAAAGCTATAATCATTGAGTATTTAAAATTTCTAATATACTATACATTAAATTGCCTTAAGGGTAATTTTTCTTTAAAATTCTTTTAGTCTGTGCATAGAAGGATGCACAGAGAGTCTTAAGTTGTCACATTGTTGTTCTGTCATTTGTACTGTATTTTTTTCACTTCATTACATTTTGGCAGTACAAGATGCTCTGAGCCCATCATCTGTTCTTACCTGACATCTGTGTACTACTAAGCTGTTTTATCAGATGTTAAACAACAGCTATGGGAAGCCAGTGTTTGGCACTGACTTCCATAACTAGTTTTCAGTAAGCCAGGCCAAATCAAAATGCTAGTTCTCACACAAAAACACAATAAAATTAAGCCAAAACATCTAAACATCAGCTGGACCCCTAGTTGAATTTTTTAAAAAAAAAAAAAACTGTTGTCATTCATCAGGCCATAATATTTGCTCTTATTTTTAAATATTTTAGTGATAGTAACTTCTTTTAATGAGCAATAACCAATCAGATTTTATATTCCCTCATGTTTCAATCTTATGAAACCCATCACTCCTTGGAGTTACATTACTTCTCTTAGAATGGCTATTGTCTTGAATCATGAATTTTTAACTAAGGATAACTAAACCTATTTCTAAATCAACTTATTTTAACTGTATATCTAGGAAAAATGACTTCTGATGTCATTTGATATTTGGTCAACAATATTTGCATATCAAATATAACCATATCTCCTAAAGTTTCACTCTACTTGGATATGTTCAGCAAAAAGTTAGGCAATCTAGGTTCATACAAACTATGTACATTTTATAGTACGTTCAAGAAACATTCATAAGTAGATAATCACAATAACATTTAACTTGATATGTCAACTTGTCACCATGCAGTATTCATAGTAATATATTTTCTGTGAAGACATTTGCAGATATGATTAATACATCAGTGGATTCCAGAATATAGATTTATGTCTCCAATTCTGTTGGACATTCTGAAGTCTTTCTATGTTCTAAAATAATCAACAGTGAAAAAAAAAGAAAAAAGTTTTGTTCTTTTTATTTTTTTATTTTTTGTGAGCGTGTGTTCTTGTGTTTCTCCTGGATCTCTTCCTGGTCGACACTTCTCTATCTATTATGCTTTCCTCAGGTGTAGACAGAAGTCAAACTGGTGGTTTCAGTACTTGTACACTTGAATAACTCAAATGGGATTACAACAGCATTTGTGAGTTTTAATCTCCTAGAAAATTGATCAAGAGACTAGATGAGACAATCCTCAAATATTCTGAAATGTGTTTATATTCATAGTAGCTGCTAAGGATTCATGTTGACTATTCTTACAGATAGTGGCTACTGCATCTTTATTTCATCTAAGCACATACAACATGTACCAATAATCAATCTGAGGGGAATTTCTAATCAGGCCAACTGATAAATAGGCTGTGACAACTTCTCTGACATAGATACTGTAAAAGCCAGATGTACACAAGGCTACATAAAATAG
>NC_047660.1:11005206-11044020 GCF_011762505.2 Arvicanthis niloticus | reverse complement strand
GCCCACTTAACATCAATTATTCTGTGAGAAACAGAAGAACAAATGAAGAAAGTTGAAGGTTGTCCTGGTCTGCAGAAAAAGCAGACGTTCTGTTTTCCTTTTGGTTTGATGTATATATAAGGCATTGAATCAAAGTTGTGCAAAAGGCATTTCAGTGTGTGAGGCCAGAATTCACAAAGAAACAAAAATACTCTTTGATAACATTTCATATTTTTTATTCATTTATTGAAGACATAATATATGAAGAGGTGCCAAAAGAGTGACTTTTAACTGAGAAGATGACTTTAAACAAGAGAGATGGCTTGGTAGTTATCTCTTGCAAAGGACTCAAGTTATTTCAGCACCCACAGTGCAGCTTGCTCCCATCTGATTATTACTGAAGTTCCAGAGAATGCAATGCACTTAGCTGGTATCCTAAAGAACCATATATGCAGGTGTTATTTCTATATGCACTCGGGTGAAAATTATACACAGAGAATAAAAATAAATAAGTCACACACACTGGTGAAATGACCCAGTATGTAAAAGCTCTTGCTGTACAAACTGAGTGACTTGGTTTTGATCTCCTAAATTAATTTAGTGGCAGAAATGAAAAATAAATTTAAACACTGCTTTTCTCTGATTCCACACATGTGGATCACATCATACATACCAACACATATACACCACAAGGTGCCCCATGTGCACACAGACCAATATGTGGTAATATCTATGGTAAGTAATACATATACATAAATATAAAGCATATATATTTATATAATGGATTTAAATTGCACAAAAATCACTGTACATTATTTTGTCTGTAATTAAACACAGCAGAGAGCATTCCAGAGAACTATATTTCTTACAAATTAGAGTCCTGGATAAACCGTGCTCCAGCTCCTTGCAGATGCAGCAGTCTTGTAAGGACCTACTTACTACCAGTATCAATCATAATTGTCTCATCGAGTGCTCATGTGGTAGAAGCATCATATACCCATCTATAAAGAGGCTAATACAGTTTTTGTCCTCTAACTTCATTCTACTATAGTTTTGATGTGGAGCTCAACCAATACTTTTGAAAGAGAGAGAGGAGACATACTCTAAACATATTAAGAACTATAAAAATGTTAAATATTTAACTATAGAAAACTACTTTAAATAAAAATATAAAAATAAAAACAATGATCTACCTGAAAGAGAGATGTGAACATTCAGAAAGTGTTTTCAGAGCAATTTTTAAACAATGGGACTCTGAAGTATTCACTTCAGTTTTGACTGGGGAGGGTTGAGGACAGACAACAAAGGGGTGAACAAGGAAGTAGTTATGAATAAGGTAAGGATATATGAAAGGAAAGCAATAAAGATGTATAATTGTAAGTCTTCTTAAAGTATAAGCTAACTTACAAATATAACAAATATATGTCTTATGCATATAAGCAGGTACATATATGTATGCATATATGTATACATACATATATATGAGTGCCTTTTTGTCTCAAATAGGAACAAATTATGAAATGATGGTGTTTTTTCCAAATACTATGCACTGTCTAGCAATATCAACCTTACCAGGCATTGGAAGCCTTCCTGGAATTAGTGAGAAGAATATGAGATCCCAACATAGTATTGCTATTAATATTGTCTTTGCTAGCTTTCCTGAACTGGAATATACAACCTGGTTCCCTGTTTCTGAAGACAACACAAGCCTTGGTCACAGTACTTACATGAATCAAACTGGAACTGATCTGGTAAATGAAGGGAAATTCTGCATGGCCCTTAAACACAGATGAAGTGCTAAAGATGAAAAGTGGCTACTAAAGACAGAGAGAATCAGTGATAATTTCTATTAAGTTATATATTTACTTTGTATCCCAATTGTATCCTCCACTCCCTCCTCTCTTCCCAGTCCCTCCATCCTACCTTCCCCCCTCCCCCACCATCTAACCCTTCTCTGATTCTCTTCAGAAAACAAGAGGCCTCTCATGAATATCAACAGGTCTTGCATAATCAAGTTCCAGTAAAACTAGGAGAATCTTCTCCGATTGAAGCTAGAAAATCTAGACCAGTTAGAGGAAAGATATTTAAAGGCAGGCAATGTAATCAGAAATATCCCCTGCACCAGCTTTAGGAGTAACAATGAAGATCTAGCTATACAACTGTTACTTATGTTCAGAGGATCTCGGTCCATCCCTTGTATGCTCTCTGATTGGCAGTTGAGCCTCTATGAGCTCATATGGGTCCAGGTAATTTGACACTGTAGATTTTCTTGTGGTGCCCTTGACCCCTCTATCTCTTTTAATACTTCCTCCTCATCATCTATCCATTCCCAAGCTCAATTTAATGTTTGGCTGTGCACAGGTCTCTGCATCAGTTTCCATCAGTTGCTGGGAGGTTGAATCTATGCTACACTTCTGTCTGAAAGTATAGCAGAATATCACTAATAGTGTCAGGGGTGGCCTCCTGTTGTCACGGGTCTTAAGCAGAGGCAGTCATAGGTTGGCCCTTCACTGGAATTTTGCTCCATCTTTTACCATTGTACATCATCTAGGTAGGACAAACTCTAGGGCTAAGGTTTTGTGGCAAGATTAAAACTAAGTAACAAGAAGGAGGACAACGTGTGAGGGGTCCTTAAAATTTTAGTGAAAAGGGGAAATAGATGACATTCTGGTGGATAGAAGGAGGGAATTGGGTGGAGGAGGAAGTGGAGATGGGAACAAAAGAGATAAGGTGAGGGTAGGAGGAGGGAGGGAGCACTGAGAGAGATGTGGGGGGCATTTCTGATATGAGCTACAAACCTAGTACAATACGGCCTCCTAAGAATCTATAAGAGTGACCCTAGCTAAGACTTCAAGCAATGGGGGATATGGATCCTGAAATAGCACCTCCTGTAGCCAGAGAAGACGGCCAACAAAGTGACTGGGATAGCAATAATGATTGTAAAAGCAATTGTGAGTTTAAGAAGGAATGGTGGGAAAAGTGAAGCTCTGGGGGCCAGAAGAAAGAATGAAAACAGTCAATCTAAGGAGTCAGGGAGTGAGAGGATCCTGGAGAATGTACCAGAGACCTGGGAGATGAGATACCTCAGGACTCAAAGTGAGGGACTTTAGATGAATTGTCTTAAAGCAGGGAAAGGTAACTTGTAGAGCAGAAAAACAGTGAGGGATGGGGTTGCCATTCCACAGTCAAAAAACCTGATGTATAATTGTTCCTGTCTGAAATAACTGCAGGGTCCAAAATGGAGAAGAGCCTAAGGAAAAGGAGGTCCAGCAAACAGGCCAAAATTGGGATCCAGCTCAAGGGGAGGCCCCAAGGCCTGACACTATTACTGAGGCTACGGAGCACTCACAAAAGGGAGCCTATCATGCCAGCCTCTGAAAGACCCAACAAGCAGCTGAAAAAGTCAGATGCAGATATTTGCATCCAATCAATGGACAGAAGCTGCTGACCTCTGTGATTGAATTAAGGAAAAGCTGAACAAGGCTGAGGAGGAAGGTGACTGTGTAGGAGGAGGAGCAGTCTCAACCTGGATCCCCAAGATCTTTCAGACCCTGGACCACCAACCAGGCAGCATACACCAGCTGATATGAGTCCCCCAACACAGATGCAGAAGGACTGCCAGGTCTGGACTCAGTCAGAGAAGATGTACCTACCCATCAAGAGGCTTGAGGCACAAGGGAGTGGGCAGGTCTGGTGGGGTGGGAAGTAGGGAGGTGGGGACATCATCTTGGAGAGGAAGAGGGAGGAAGTATGGGAGGTGGAACAGTCAGAGGGTGGACTAGGAGGTGGGTAAAATCTAGATTGTAAAAAATATTAAATAAAAACACTTCAAAAGAAATAAAAGAAAAAAAAAGAGGGAAATACAAGTGTCAAGAAATAGAAAAAAAACTGTCAGAAATACATTTACTTTCACAGAAGAGACAAGTCTCTTGAAGCCTGAGAGATATTATTTAGATTAGGGTCATATTTTAACTATATGTGGTAAAAATCCAGAAACTTGGATTCTCAATTGCATAAAAAGTAACAAGTTAGCTGGCAGCCCCCAACATCTGTTTTTCTTTGTATGTATGCAATATAACAAGCCACCTTAAGATATTGTTGACAGTCTTCCATACCATTTTAGACTGCAGACAGGCATCAATGGGTAGACAGGCCCTAGGGTCTGTGAGGGCTCGATGCCCCAGTATAGGGGAATGCCAGAGTGGGAAGGCAGGAGTGGGAGTGGGTGGGTTGGTGTTGGAGCACCCCCATAGAAACGGGAGGAGGGGGTAGGATAGGAGGTTTCCAGAGGGAAAACTGGGAAAAAGGGATAAGAGTTGAAATGTAAATAAATAAAATACCCAATAAAAAACATAAATTCTTTCTTCCAATTGTCTACTCCATGATATTTTGTCTCATCAACAAGACAAAAACCTAATATGTTCATCAAATTAAAAGAAATGTAAAATTACATTTATATGCCATCTCATCTCAAAGAGAAGGACTCATCAATAAAATATAACAACAAGTGCAGTCAGATAAGCTTATTTAACATAATACTATAATTAAGTCAACAACCTGTACTCATATAGTTATAAGAAAATATGCATAAATATAGAGTTTTAAAAATTGGACTTATATGTTTGCTCTTTTTAGCTTTATATATTCACATCTAATTAGCTGAATTTAGATAAGAATTTTCAACACATTTCCCTACAGAGCATTCCTAGGTTTGCATCAGAAAAGAATAAAATCATATATATATATATGTTTGAAATATAATTTTGTCTATTGATGGCTCCTAAAGTGAAAGGAAATAAATAACTTTCTGAATATTTCACATTTACTTTAAAGCAGGGCTCTTATCTTTGATTAAACATCTCATTTTATGTGGTCTAGATATTTTATTGCCTCAGAGTAGTGTTCGTCTCTTCATGAGTGTCAAACTGGAAACTTTCATTCATCTGATATTTCTGGCATTCCTTGAAAGTGTCTTGTCTTTCATCAGCCATACTGAATGCCAGTTTCTGTCTAGTACCCTAGAAAACATGAAAGCAGAAAACAGGCTTAAAGACTGAACTGACACTTTTCCTGACTATCTAAATGTTAAATATTATGTTAGGGAATAATTTAAGACACTTTACAAAAGTCATCTCAATCAATGAGGCAGGAAAACAAAGACATGGTGGTACTGATGCTTATTTTTCCTAATTGAAATAACAAAACTAGTTCTCCATTAGATTATTGAAAATAAGCCTTTGTCAATAGAGGAAATTTACAGTTGATGTGGTAAAGCAGGTAGCTGCTGCAAAAGAAAATTAGTGAGACTTCTTTACATTTGTAATGCTTGTGTAATAGGTTTCCTTTGTGAATCTCATCAATCATTTTCCCTTGTAGTTTTATCAACATTCATTACTAAATTCATCTTCTAACAACCTTTTATGTCACAAGAATAATTTTTATGTTTTCTTTTTAAATATAAATGTAATGGTTTTACGTGACTAATTTTTTCCCTTTTGTTAATATGCAAACATATTTAATCTGGCTTGTATTATCTTTAAACATTCTCATGTAAACTTATGTAAATATGGTTTTATTTGGAAAATCTTTCATTGCTAGTGTTTCCAAAAGTACCCCTATGAGCCTCTTAATATTTTCACTTGCTACCTAACAAATTCTTTACCTGCAATTATAATAGCCTCAACTAATTTTATTCATAAATGAGAATATACTAATTTTTATTCCCTTGAACATTAACCATTGATCTCAATTTGACTCCTCTTTTGCTCTTCAAGAATCTATTAATTTTGTTGCTTTTGAAATGACTCTTTGATGGTATCACCATTTTTGGTGTGGATTTTATTTTAGTGAATCTGTTTGAAACTGTAGGAGTCCTTTCAACCATGGATGTTTTACATTTCTTTAATTCTTTGTAATTTCCCATATTATTAGCTTTTGTGCCTGTTGTACACCTGGTCACTCTTAACATAAATCCTTCATGTCTACTGATTCCCACTGTACTTCATATATCCATTGAATTGTACCAACTCATTTAACATTTCTATCATTGTATTCCTACTTCTGTATATAAGCTTAAATCACATTTTTAAATTATTTTTATATCTTATAATATTTCTATTTAGTTTTCTTTGTGACTTGAGTGTCTTAGGATATAATTGGGATTCTCTTTGATGTAGTATCACTAATTTACTAATTTTATGTGCCTGTAGTTTTTTGAAAAATATTATGTCTTTATTACTATAATTATGATGACAAATAGCTATAAACTAGATTTATATTTGTAATTTTTCTTGTTATAAATAGATAGATAGATAGATAGATACATAGATACATAGATAGATAGATAGATGATAGAATGTTTAGGCTATCCCTGCATCTTTGTGTTTTTAATGCACAATGATACAAAATTAAGTTAGTATGAAGCCCTGAATTCTTTATTTAGATCTCCATAAATCTGTCTTCCTATAATCCATGTTGTGTCCTCTCCTATTCTCCTAAGTAAAAGTATAGAGGGGGAATGAGGTTCCACCCAGCTCTTTACTCTAGGTGTCAAAAACTTATTACATTATCTAACATGCACTGACATAATTTTGTCAAAGAGTTTAACAGAGGTAAAAACCTGGGAATGTCAAGTTTCTTTCTGCCTATATGAATATATAACAATATCTCATAGCAATAATTTATTATTGACAATGTTATACTCAAGAATGATTTACAATACAGTAATTCTAAAAATTTGTTAATTTCCCAGATCAACAATATATACTCAGTTAATATGATATTTTTATTTCCTCATAGTGATGTATCTACATGTTATAAAAATGTTGAGAATATTTACTCCCAAATACTTTCTTTTACTTTTACAATTCTATAAATGCCATAATTTCCTCTTTGTTTGTTTGTTTGCCTGTGAGTTGTTTTTGAATTTTCTTTGTGCATTTCCCTCATCCAAGTTATCATAACTTTAGAAATACAATTCTAATGAGGGTGACTATGGTTGACAATAAATGGACATTGCATTTTCTAATTTGTAAGGAATGTTGTTCCATGCTAGGATGAAACTCATGTTTGTAAACATATATTTATTCCTTAATGCCAGAGAAGTGACAAAAAGAATTTTGGAATTTTCAGTCTAAGGAATCGATATCTATCTTATGAAAGTTATATTTATTTATTTATTTATTTATTTATTTAATTCTCACTATTGTGCTGCCTCTTTTTTCTTTTTTTAAAATTTATTTATTAATACATTTCAGATTTTATCCCCTCACCCCATTCCTCCCACTATCCAGGAACCCCCTAACCCATCCCCCCTCCTGTCTCCACAAGGGTGTGCCCCCACCTACCCCCCACTTCCCCCTCTCCACCCTCGAATTCCTCCCCACTCGGGATTCAGCCTTCATGAGACCAAGGATCTCCTCTCCCACCCATGCCTGACAAGGCCATCCTCCCCTAAGTATACAGTTGAAGTCATGGGTGCCTCCCTTTGTGCTCCCATGCTGGTGGTTTAGACCCTGGGGAGCTCTGGATGGCTGGCTCTGTTGTTCTCCTCTTGGGGCCACCAACCCTTTCAGCCCCTTCAGTCCTCAACTTCTCCATTGGGAACCCTTGATCAGATCAATGGGTAGCTGCAAGCATCCGCCTCTGGATATGTCAGACTCTGGCAAACCTCCGAGGAGACAGCTACATCAGGCTCCTGTCAGCATGCACTTCCTGACATCCATATTGGCGTGTATCTTTGGTGACTGCACTTGGGACAGATATCAAGGTAGAGTGGTCTCCTGATGGCCCCTCCTTGAGTCTCTTTCCCACACTTTGTCGCCTTATTTGCTCCCTGGAGCATTCTGTCACTCTTTCCAAGAAGGAGTGAGGTAACCCAATCACAAAAGAACACACATGATATTTACTCACCAATATGCAGATATTAGCCCAAAAGCTTGAATTAGCCAAGATTTAACTAACTGAACAGATGAAGCTCATGAAGAACGAAGACCAAGTGTGGATGAAAGTTATATTTAAACCAATCAAAAATTATGCAACTTTTACATGTTGAAAATTCCCAGAAAATATGCATACTGTGCATAATCGATATGTCAATCTGTTGTGCATAAGCTAACAATAAAATTAGCTTTAAATTAAATAAGTATGATCTGGGATACACAGAGCTAACACTGAAGAATGATTAGAACCTCTTTATAAATAAATAAATAAATAAATAAATAAATAAATAAATAACTGCTATCTGATTGTTTCTGAACTTAAACAAAAGATAATAAAGAAATTATTCATTTATATCTAGTACAGTTCCTTCAGGTTTCAACAGTGTGATGGTGGATTGTAATGTCAATATACTATAAATTAGAATCCTCTGAGTAGGATGTGTCAATGGAAAAATTGTCCTGATTGTCACACCTAATGTAGAAGGAACTATCTCAAATGTGGCCAACATGTTTGGGTAATAGTCCAGAAAGAGCAGCACAAGCAAGGCAAGCCACTTGCCTTTTGCTTTCTCAGATTTTCTCTTGCCTCTGAGTCAACTTGCTCCATTGCTGCTTCTGTTGATATCAGGGCCAGTGATTCTGGAATGTCTGCTAAGGACAACTGTCTTTCCAGGAACCCTACATAATTTCTGCACCACATTAAAACTGCTGGACCTTCCTTCTCCAAAGCAACTGTCTGATTCTCAGCTTAACAAAAGAAAGACAATTGTTACTATTTAAACACAAGGTGATTGAATAGTCTTTACAGATATATGTATATTCATTTGCTCAGTTCTTTGTCCCTAGAATACTTTGACTAACACAATGTTAATATATTAACAATTATATGATTAATCAAAAATTAAACATTGAGTTTCCTAATTCAAGACCATAGCATCTGTATGTCCTCCTGAAATTTGTCATAATAAAATTGTTAATATTCTAATTCATACTGATATTCTCAATTTAACTGATTTGAACAATATCTAATTTAACAATCTAAATATTTAAAGATATGTGGCTGAGATCATCTGTCTCTGTATTTGTCAGGCTCTGGCAGAGCCTCTCAGGAGAGAGCTATATCAGATTACTGTCAGCATGCATTTCTTGGCATCCACAATAGTGTCAGACTTTGGTAACTGTATATGGGATATATCTCAGGGGTCCCCAATGGAGGAGTTAGAGAAAGGAGTAAAGGAGCTGAAAGGGTTTACAACCCCATAGGAAGAACAACAATATCACGCAACCAGATCTCCCATGATCTAAACCACCAACCAAGGAGCACAAATGGAGGGACCCATGGCTCCAGCCATATATGTAACAGAGGATGGCCTTGTCGGGCATCAGTGGAAAAAGGAGCCCTTGGTCCCATGAAGGCTTGATCCCCCAGTGTAGGGCAATGAGAGGGTGGGGAGGTAGGAGTAGGTGGGTGGGTGGAGGCACACCATCATAGAAGCAGAAGGAGGGGAGATGGGAAGGGGTTTACTGGGAGATAGGGAAAGGGGATAACATTTGAAATGTAAATAAATCAAATATCCAATAAAAAGATTTAGACAAAAACGTGCTTTTAGGATGAGAGAAGATGTAGATATTTGACTTTGAAATCCAGGCTTATTAGGAGAGTGTGGGGAAAACTGAAGTTTTGCTTGAGAACTTTTTACTCTAATGTGACTTCTGTATTACTGGCAACTGAGCCTAGATTCTCTCAGGGGTAAAATGCAGGCAAAGGTATCAACCTCAAAGTTCTGACAGGACTGAAAGAGTTTGTCAAGCAAAGTGGGAAATATGTGGAGTCAATTTTTCAAGGAATAGCTTCACTATATTTTTATATACTTTTTGTGTTATTTGTTTGTTTGTTTCTTGTTTTCTTACATTAACACAATGAATGCTTGACAAGTCTTGGTTTTCCATGCTATTGCCATGATGATATTTTTTCTGAATACTGATTTAACATTTTCCTGTTTTACTTACAGTATAAAGTTTCACAAAGGAAAAAAAATACAGTCTTCATATAGTCTCCTCTTCCAACAACATATATGTAGAACTGCTGTCTTAATTACATGTGGAAATTATTTTTTTCCTTGTGTTCCCTGCATACTTGATGATTTACTGAATATTTTCTCACAAAACAGAGACATCAGTGAATCTCAAATTTCTTCACTAAGGCTCCTAGATCAGCACAGGCAATACAGATTTAAGGCAGACATTTGTACTTCAATAGACCAGTACTATAGCTTTGAAGAAATCCATCCTTTACATTTGTCTTCTGAGTATTTCCTAATCAGGACACAGTCAGCTTTCCTGTGTTTTCATAAAGTGTCTTGTTCTAGCTTTGCTCTTATCCTTAAGATGTGCACACATAAGGAATATCTACATATTATGAGCAGAGTCTCACTGTACTAGGATATTGCCTGTCTTTGACTTCTCTCACCTCCAAGGGAAATCAATTCTGTAGGATATTTGTTTGACAAAAAGTAAGCAGAATAAGACATAAAAATTCTTGTTTTAGCTATATTTATCATTCCAGGATTTGTTTCATTTTTTAATGAATTATCCTCATTAGTATGAGAATATAATATCTAGTAATTTGTTTTTTATACTGTTGATAGACTATTTCTCCAATATATCTTTCAGGAACCTTACCATAACTTTTTCTCACACAGATTACTCCTTATTTCTGTCATTACATTTCAACATTAATATTATATTCAAAATTAATTTGTAGTAGACACTTAAAATTTAGGTACAAGTAACTAGAAACTTTAATATTTATTCAGCATATCCTGGACTAATAAGAATTGTTACTGTTATCCTTGACTACTAACAATTCTTCAGAATTTACTATACTTTGTTTGCTTCATGTCTTTGAGTATAATATTAATACTGTGGACATTTTTCTTACATCATTATTTTCTGGTTTATGTCATCATCATTTTTACCAAAACCTGATATTCTAACTAATATATGCAACATAATAATTTAAAATTCAATGAAGTACTTAAAATACCCAAATACATAATATTTTTGTATATACTAATTTAATTTATATATTTAATCTGTCTTATGGCAAATATTTAAAACTAGTTGCAATTTCAGATATTATTTACTGCTAATGCCCAACAAACTAAAAAGATAGAATCATTGTGAAAAAATTATTTCTTTTAGATTATTTGTAAGAAAATGAGGCTTTTACTTATTTAGTCATTAAATTCTTGTATTTTAGTCAAATAACTTTACTCACACATTTAAACACTATATCTGGTACAAATAAAAATGCTGCTAAAGCACTAAAATAAATTGATACACAGTGTAATTAATATGTGTTTTAAGAAGAAAATTATAGATATAGAGAATAATTTTCTAATATTAATCCTATATTCTCCATAAAAACTTACACCAATCTAAAGTATGATACAAAACTTAAATTCATAAATTAATATAAACTGAAAGAAACACACACACACACACACATATATATATATATATATATATATATATATATATATATATATATGTGTGTGGAAAAACACACACACATATATATGTGATAAAAATAAATTATTATATATTATTTTATTATATTTATATTTATTTTAATATTATATTTATTTTATTATATACATATATATGTATATATTTATTTTTACCACATAAGAACAAAGAAATAGATCATGAACATAAGAACATTATATTAGTGATTATAATGTTGTTTGGGAAACCCGAGGTTATTTTCATAAATGAGGCAGAATCATTGAAAGACCTAGCATGCTATTGCTATGACTGTAAGGGCAATGTTTGAAAGC
The DNA here is from genome assembly GCF_011762505.2 of Arvicanthis niloticus. Lineage (NCBI taxonomy): Eukaryota > Metazoa > Chordata > Mammalia > Rodentia > Muridae > Arvicanthis > Arvicanthis niloticus. The sequence continues at coordinate 11,032,259 of NC_047660.1, read as the reverse complement.
TATGCCTCACTGGTATTCTGTAACACTTTAAAGAAGATGTTGAGAAATGTCTGGTCAAAAGCATATAAAACTGTATATATTAACACTAATACTAAATTGTCTAAAATTTGCATGCAATTTAAACAAGATTTATCTAAATATTTGTTGCTCATAATCATTTTTTCTCAAGTACAGTTAGCAAATAAAATTAATTGTATTACATAGAGCAAATGACAAATTTCAAATGTGATATAAAAACAGTAAAATTTTACATTTTGTTCCCATGTTTTTAGTTTATTATATTGACATACTTAACTGTTGTATGTACCATCATTAAGTTTATGTAAAGCTTAGATGTACTCAAATGTATTATTAGTTATTTAGCAGCATGTAAAGTGAATCGCTGAAATCCTGGACCATAAAGTATAACAGGTGGTTATTTTATTACAAATAAATGTATGATATTGTTTACTAATTTGGGGGAGAATTGACAATCAGAAGCAGATAAATATGTACAATAAAATTTCTATTTGAAAATAGAAACAAATAAATTAATCTCAATATTGTCATTTAGGAAATAAGACAAATGAAGAGGAATATATAAAATGTTTAGGTAAAATATTTTAGAATTTATGATGGCTCTGAGCAGACCTTGGACATTAGCTCTGCATCCAGTCCCACAAAACCTGGAGGAAGCTCAACTGTCAGGTGTTCTAAAATGCCCGGGATCATATGTGAGGAGGCCACAACATCTGCCCCAACAATGGGAGTAACTGGGACCATTGGAATCTGGGCTAGCAAGAATCCCTATCCGGCTAGTGGCACGGGTTCCTTCTAGTATGAGCCAGTGCCCTAAGTAGATCTTGGATGCTAGCACCATACCCAGTCCCACAACATCCAGGAGAAGCTTGATCTTGAGGTGCTCTAACACCCAGGATCATAGGTGCTGTAACACGCACAGGATCACAGGATTTCTGGAGCTTTGTCACACCAAGATTTCAGGGTCCCAGAGTCAGCTTGACTACCAGGAGATCTGACACACCCAGGATCTCAAGATCACAAGATCACAGAATCACAGACACAGCTGGACTCCAAGGAGTTCTGACACAACCAGGATCACAGGAGGGACAGGCTCTAGTCAGAGACAGCGAGGACAGGTATCACTAGAGGTAAGCGGATGGCAAGAGGCAAACGTAAGAACACAAACAACAGAAACCATAATTACTTGGCATCATCAGAACCCAGTTCTCCCAACAAAGCAAGTCCTGGATTCACCATCACACTGAAAAAGCAGAACTTTGATCTAAAATTACTTCTCTGGATGACAATAGAGGACTTTAAGAAGGGCATAAATAACTCCCTTAAGAAAATACAGAAGAACACAGGTAAACAGGTAGAAGCCCTTAAAGGGGAAACACAAAAATCCTTTAATGAATTACAGGAAAACACAATAAAACAGGTGAAGGAATTGAACAAAACCATCCACGATCTAAAAATGGAAACAGATGCAATAAAAAAATCAAAAAGGGAGACAACACTGGAGATAGAAAATCTAGAAAAGAGATTAGGAGTCACAGATGCAAGCATCACCAATAGAATACAAGATAGAAGAGAGAATCTCAGGTGCAGAAGATACCATAGGATACATTGACACAACTATCAAAGAAAATGCAAAATACAAAACACTCCTAACACCAAATATCCAGGAAATCCAGGACACAATGAGAAGACCAAACCTAAGGATATCTATATATTCTATATCTATATATAGAAGGTAGTAAAAATCCCCAACTTAAAGGGCCAGTAAATATCTTCAACAAAATTATAGAAGAAAACTTATCTAATCTAAAGAGATGCTCATGATCATACAAGAAGCCTAGAGAACTCCAAGTAGACTAGACCAGAAAAGAAATTCCTCCCGTCCCATAATCAAAATACCAAATGCACAAAACAAAGAAAGAATATCATAAGCATTAAAAAATGGTCAAGTAACATATAAAGGCATGCCTATCATAATTACACCAGCCCTCTCACAAGAGACTATAAAAGCCAGAAGATCCTGGGCAGATGTCATACAGACCCTAAGAAAATGTAAATGCTAGCCAAGGCTACTATACCCAGCAAAACTCTCAATTACCATAGATGGAGAAACCAAGATATTCATGACAAACAAAATTTACACAATATCTTTCCACAAATCCAGCCCTACAAAGGATAATAGATAGAAAACTCCAAGACAAGGAGGTAAACTACACCCTAGAAAAAGCAAGAAAGCAACCTTCTTTCAACAAATCAAAAAGAAGATAGCCACACAAAGATAATTCCATAACAAGAAGCAACCATCACTTTTTCTTAGTAGAATGGAAGATGATGTTTATAACATCAGTACATGAAGATGAAAAGTTATTTTCAAAATTAAATATTAAAAATAAACTTGACAATAAAATTATTATTTTTCTTTATAGATATATATCATGCTTCAGCTTTAGGTATGGAATGAAGAGCGGTATATTTTGTCAGATTGGTGCAATGATTGATTTTAGTTGATTAGGACAAAGACATTAATAATGAGATTATTGACTTTGCCTTTATGCTGTTAATATGGCACATTCTTGCTTAGTGACTGTTTCAATATCAGTTTCAAAACTGAAATTTGCTTGTCATACCATGCTCTAGGAGAGTATTGAATAAATGCAAGTGTGTATTTACCAATCACAGTGTAAGAAGTCATTCTTTCAAATAAACAGCTTGAATTGAATTTCTCGAATTCTTACATAAAATAGATAGAGAGTAATGATAGAGTGTTCCACAGAATTGACAGCTACATTGAAATTTAACACAGCAGCAATGACAGGGAACAAACCTGTAACTTCTATATCTCTAATCCCACAAGGGGCAGCTACAGTAAATAAAAACACCGAGTTACTTTAACGTATAATGGTGTGGCTACTCAAGAATATTATCATGAAATCATTGAAAGTATTGCAGTGAGTTTCAGAATAGATGTAAATTTTAATACTTTAAAAGTACATATTTGAGATCTTGGGTGGTAGCTCTGCCCCCAACATCCAAGAACCCAGAGGAAGCAGGGATCCCAGGAGCTCGAACTCAGGCAGTATCTTAGGTAAGCAGACAGCAGGGCCCGTCCTAAACAGGGAGTAACTGGGAACCAAAAGGACCCAGGAAGTCACTCCCGGCCTGGAACACTGGTTCCTTCCGGTCTGGGACAGAGCACTGAGCAGATCTTGGGTGGCAGCTCTGCCCCCAACCTCCAAGAACCCAGAGCAGGCAGGGATCCCAGGCGCTCTAACTTGGACAGTGTCTTAGAAACTAGTTCTCAGATCTGAGGCCTAGATCAGACCTCTGCCAGGTCTGCTGTTGTGTGGACCCCGGATTCCACCTGAGACATACTGGAAGGTCCACTCAATCCAGATCCACAGAGGAACAAATGAACTCAGAGCTTCAGACAACATATCCTGAGATATTCTAGAGGAGACACTGCACCCAGAACAGCAGACACCTAGCTGGACTACTACCTTGGAGGCACCATATCCTGAGGCATCCTAGAGGTACCACTGTAATCAGTGCAGCTGGAAAAAATCACAGAGTCATCTGGACCCCTAGGAGATCAGACACAAGGTAGATAACTAGAAAGACAGGCTTCAGTCAGAGACAGCAAGTACAGGCAGCACTAGAGTTAACCAGATGGCAAAAGGCAAGAGCAAGAATGTAAGCAACAGAAACCAAAGTTACAGGGCATCATCAGAACCCAGCTCCCCCATCAGAGCAAGCCCTGAACACCCCATCATACGAGAAAAGCAGGAATCAGAATTAAAATCACTTCTCATGATGATGATAGAGGGCTTTAAGAAAGACATAAATAACACTCTCAAAGAACTTAAGGAGAGCACTGGTAGACAGATAGAAACCCTTAAAGAGGAAACACAAAAATCCCTTAAGGAATTTCAAGAAAATGCAACCAAACGGGAGAAGGAATTAAACAGAACCATGCGGGATCTAAAAATGGAAGTAGAAACAATAAAGAAATCACAAAGGGACAATACCCTGGAGATAGAAAACCTAAAAAAAAGATCAGGAGTCATAGAAACAAGTATCACCAACAGAATACAAGAGATGGAAGAGAGAATCTCATGTGCAGAAGATACCATGGAAAATATTGACACAACTGTCAAAGAAAATGCAAAATACAAAAAGCTACTAACCCAAAATATACAAGAAATCCAAGACACAATGAGAAGGCCAAACCTAAGGATAATAGGTATAGATGAGGGGGAAGACTCCCAACTTAAAGGACCAGTAAATATCCTCAACAAAATTATAGAGGAAAACTTCCCTAACCTAAAGAAAGAGATGTCCATAAATATACAAGAAGCTTACAGAACTCCAAATAGTTTAGACCAGAAAAGAAATACTTCCCGCCATATAATAGTCAAAACATCAAATGTACAAAACAGAGAAAAAATACTAAAAGCAGTAAGGGAAAAAGGCAAAGTAACATATAAAGGCAGACCTATAAGAATTACACCAGACTTCTCACCAGAGACCATAAAAGCCAGAAGATCCTGGACCGATATCATACAGACCCTAAGAGAATACAAATGCCAGCCCAGACTACTATACCCAGCAAAACTGTCAATCATTATTGATGGAGAAACCAAAATATTCCATGACAAATCCAAATTTACACAGTATCTCAACACAAACCCAGCACTTCAAAGAATAATTGGTGGAAAACTCCAACACAAGGAGGGAAACTACAACCTAGAAAAAGCAAGAAAGTAATCTTCCAAAAACTCCAAAAGAAGATAGTTACACAAACATATCTCCACGGATGTTAGCCCAAAAGCTTGGATTAGCGAAGACTCAACCCACAGACCACATGAAGCTCATGAAGAAGGAAGACCAAGAGGGGATGCCTCAGTTCTACTTAGAACGAGAAATAAAAATGCTCAAGGGAGCAAATAGGGAAACAAAACATGGAACAGAAACTGAAGGAGGGGCCATCAGGAGACCTTTCCACCTGGGTATTCACCCCATGTACAGCCACCTAATCTGTTATTGACCCCAGGTGGAAAGCAACAATACCAAACAACCAGAGCCCCCCAGGGTCTAAACCACCAGCCTGGGAACACATAGGGAGGGACCCAGGACTCCAGAGGTATATGTAGGGGAGGATGGCCCTGTCCCATAAAAAAATGAATGAAAAATGAATGAATGAACACACAGTGGGGGGGGAAATGTGAGCGCGGGGAGGGGATAGTGAGGGGGTAGGTGTGGTCACTGCCTCATAGAAGCATGAGGAGGGGGATGGGATAGGTTTCTGGGTGGTGGGAGGAAGTAGGCTAAGGGGATAAAATCTGAAACATAAATACTACAACCAATTTTAACAAGCGGGAAAAAAAAAGTCTTCAGGACCATCATCTTTAAAAAAAAAATGTCAGCCACCTGGGGGTGGGAAATTTTTTTTTTCTTGATACTAAAAGTTGTTCTGAGAATTGTATATTGCAGAATACACAGCCTGGGTGTATCTACTCATCAAGCATACTGAGCAGACCTGCCCAAACCTCTGATGTCCTGGAATTCCATCTGGATTCAGTGAAGACACAGCATCAGAGGCTTATCAACTTACTCTCCCCCGCACCCCTCTTCTAAAAATCTCAACGCCCTTAAACAGCTTGAAGAAGTTAAAGAGGATTCAGCGCCCCTATTCCCTGAGCTTGGGGACTAATGTGATTAATAATGGTCTGTCTTTCTAGGGACAAGTAGTGGTTTTGTTGGAACAGGGGGGGGGGGTTAGCTAGGACTTACTGCATAGCCATAACCTACTGGTAGAAATCTGTATAATTATAATCAAGATGAAATTATAATTTCTTAAATGGTACAAAATTTACTTTGATCTCAAATTTAAGGTTTTCATTGGTACAAGCCTCTTATTAATATAAAAATGAGATGAATATTGATACACTCATGGGCATTGTGCCTATATAACACATTTAGGAATACAATGCCTAGACCCAGCCCTTTTTTAACTGTTTTAACTGATTTGGGACGGTTAACCCATGAGTTAAGGGACTATAGCAAATTCATATTTTTGAGTTTATTGTTAGGGTGTTTTCCATATTTTACTTAGAAATAGCTGAGAGGAGTTAACGGAAAACAGTCCAGGTTACCTTACATGGATAGTTGGTTTTCAAAACATCAGAAGTCCATAGAACTGATGCTACAAATATTTATATATTAATGTTCATATTGATTAGAGACCTGTCTGCTCCTGACAGCTTCCTGTCGTGGATTCTAAGAAGAAATTGAGCATCCTTGGAGTTACTCCAGTTGTGTGGTAACAGCCACTAGGCAAGAATTGCCTCTCTCCATCTACAGACAAATTACTGTCCAGAAAAGAACACACATGCAGAATAGTCGACTGATTATATCTGCCTAGACAGAGTAATCAGTCCTTAATAATCCTGCATCACCAAAGTCTGTCAGATGATTCTGGGCCAGAAGGCTGAAGATTTGATGCTCCAACGTTCAGTAGTATAGGGGCTTTTCAGGTGTTCAGAGGTCTCTATAAATTGGCTAAGTTTTAGAAGCTATGCTTTGTGCTTCCCACAATTATAGTTAACTCAGTCATTCTGGATTTTTGATGGGGTTGAAAACTTATAGCTATTTACCATAAGAGAAAAGATTTGAGTGGATGGTCGTCAGCTGACATTCATCCTAAAGCCAGGTTCAGAACTAAATATTTTAGTTAGGATAGATGACAGAGGTGCTGGTTAGTCAACAAAATGATGGACTGGGTATTAGGACTATCTTGTACCTCACTGGTACAAATTGGCATAATTATTCTCTAATTGTATTTTGAGAGAAAAGTTTCATTTTAACAGGAAGGGTGATGTGTAGGAGGAGCTAAGGTAGGAGGAGTACTGAGAGGAAGAAAAGGAGTAAGAAGAGGAGGAGAAGAAGGATAGAAGAAGGTAGGTGATGAAAGAGAGAAAGAGGGGGGAGACAGGGAGGCAGATATTCATGTATCTCCACCAGTCAAAGATAGTTGTTATATCTAGGTCTGTCAGTAGGTTACACCTCTGATTGAACAATTCCAAACTTATAATGCTTATGATTAACATTATTTAAAAAAATGTATTAATGCAAAAAGGAAAAGGGGGCATGGGATAGGGGCTTTCTAAGGGGGGGGGGAATGGGGAAAGGGGATGGCATCTGAAGTGTAAAGAAAATATCTAATAAAAAAAAAGTACATATTTACCTCCAAATCTGTAACTAAAGATTCAACCAATCCCAAATAACCTAAATAATTCATAGAGAAGAAGCAAATAATCAATATTTAACTCTGATGAAGAAATGATGTCTGTATTTTCTTGTCATTGCTTTCTAAATGATGTAGTCTGAAAACTAGATAAAATTGCCTCTTTTGGATGAATATGTATTGTAGAGATAATAAATTTCTAATTATATGGAAGATTGTATACATGCTAAAGTTAAACATTATGCCATTAAACTCACCTGGTGTAAGAAACAACCAATCCAAGAGAAGTGTGGCTATAATAGAAAGAATTACAAGTATACGTGAAATTTTGAGTTGATCATAATGCATGTTTTAATGAGGTGTCATAATTTATTTTAGATTCAGTGTAATTATAATTTTAAAAATACTTCTCATGCAAAAAGACATGCCAATACTTGTATATAAAGAGAATTTATTTAATTAACCTTCTCACCAATTCAGTTTCGTTATAGATAGACAAAACCAAGATATTTGGAATGCAATTTGAGTATCAAATACTCTTCAAATTTTCCATTGAATATACAAGCTAATACTGTGAAGTCACATACAGAAAACAGGCAGAAGAGACTGTTGTTAATCAGAGATGTTATGTTCTGAGAGAAGTTTTGAATAGAAAACCAGAAGAAACATAAATGACAGGTCTGCCTAAAGGTGAAATGAAAGGAAGCTGATAATCAATGAGACCATACAAAACTTTGGAAATTTAGCTTTCTTATGGCAGAACCCTTTCAATGAAGCTCAGCTAAACTTACTGTATTCTGAATGATGAATATCTAATTTTGGATGGTTGAGTGAAAGCAAACAGGAACTTCTGTTATACTTCAGAAATACAATAGCAGTAGAAATGCTTCACATTGGCATAAAAAGAGACATATTGACATATTTTCTAATGTAGAATAATTTTTTCCTCTTAGTCGTGTGTTACAAATTCTCTTACTCTATGTTACTTTTCTTTGCATCCCAAAAAACCATTGCTGAAGGTTTGTTGATAATTATAGTGACTCAAAATTTTTTATTTTTTTTTCCTGTCTATACTAAGGTAACTTTACCTTCATTCTCTCTATGGGAATTTTTGTTTTTCTATCCCATGAAGAGGTGAATCTATCTGCTGAGATAACAGAAGAGAGATTCATCCTTCTTCTAGACAAACTCAGTTTTTTCCATTCCCTGGGAAATGACTCTGAAAAGCTTTAATTTGTCAACAATGGTGAATATAATTAATTTCCATGGATTTTGTTGTTAAATAGATTTGCGATGGGTTATATAAATCACTCATGACACATACATTTTTCAGTAAATTGAACACTCAGTATGTTTGACTAATTCGAATGGAAGTACAGTGCAGAACAAGATGGAATAGGAAAGAAAAATATGAAAATAATTGGACACCAGAGAAAGAATACAAAGCAGAAAGAAAGTAAGAAATGAAGGAGAAGGAATTAAAGAAAAATGTGGGGAGGGGAGAAGAGGTGAGAACAGGGCAGAACAAGACAACAGAACTATGTATTTTGGTGTGGGGGATAAAGGAGACTATCATTTACATAACTATATTATTCTAACCTTAAGTTAGAAAGCACTGTACCAGGAGATTTTTTTTCAGAAGAGGGATTGGGGGGTTCATATCAACAAGGCTGCTTTTATCTGTGTTTGTTCATTTGTTTTACTTATTTTTCTCTCTCTGCTATATGCTTGTCACCAGTATTTATATTAATGAATGTGATATCTAATATCATGTTTCATTTTATAAGTACAGGTAGACATTTGAAGATGTGTTCTCTCTAATATCTAGGGCTTACATAATCTTTTCTACATAACATATCTATTCATTAGTTTCTACTAAATTCATATAAAATGTATAACATCAAATTTTCCAGGCCATATATTATGATAGGGATCTTAAAAGTATTGCTATACTTTGGTTTACTAATAAAATTATTTTTGTCATTTTAAGTTAAAATTTTGAGAAAGCGGGTTGTTCCAAGGAATTTAAAGTTGAAATCCAATAATTTAAATAAGAAATGCAGACACAGAATGATCTTATGAGAACACCCATATTTCTTCAACCTACTTACTTAACCAATACTTACTGAAAGGCAGCAAATACCTGCTAGTCTTGTTCCTCAAAAGTTAGCATTTTGTATTTTGTTGTTATTTATGTTCTACATAGGTTTTTATACTTCTTAAATTTCAACTCTTTATTGTCCTCATGACTGAAGGACAGAGGAAAATGGATTTAGAACACTATTTACTTGCTCTGTAGTTTGTTTACTTTAATCCTGACACATGCAATCCTAACACTGATACTTGTCCATAGGACATTACTTTGTGTTCTTGTGTCTTTGCATTTGGGCTGACATATGGTCATATGTAGTTATATATATTTAGGAGTTACCACTCACAAATAATCTAAGAGGTTGATTTTACTGGAATCAATTTATTTTCCCTTCTTTTTTTGGATGGGGGTTATTGTGAAAATGAACGTTGTACATTAATGCACACATAGAGTCATGGGTAGACTAGCATGTGTCTATGTAGAGCTTTGAGGTTAATAGTGTCCTACAACCTTTTAACTTATTCAATGAAACAAGCTCCTTAAATCAAACACAGATCTCTCTGACATGTCTAGTTGTAGCCAACTTTCTTTTAGGATCCCTTGTCTTTGCCTTCCAAGGCTACAACAACAATCTTGCCAGAAAAATAACCAAATAAAGAAATTTCCCAAACTCAGGCTAGAGGTGACTTCTTACACTTTCATTTTCAATACTTTAATCTTAATTAACCAATGAGTCATTAAGTATTCTATAATTACACTCTAAGTACATCAAAACAACATTTCCAGGTCTTATATTTTCATTGCTAAATTTTCTAGTATAAAAAGTGCCATTGATTTTACTGTCATTGTTCATATTCTCCCTCCTAGATTTTAAGGATGAAATATGGTCCACTGTAAGTTTTTCTGCTTATTGTACTTAATGTAAACATCTCCCTTTTTTATCCACTAAGCACTATGAGTTGAGCCAAGGTGGGGATAAGATGAACATCTAAGCCAATAATAGCTGTCAGATAAAGTCAGCTAATCCATTAGAGCTTAATGATTTCACTTGTCATATTGAAACAGTAAATATAACACTAAGCATTTGTTAAAATGGGATGGAGGGAATCTAAAGATTCAGGCCTAGTTATGGTGGGAATGATAATTTCAGAGTAGGGTCTAACCTACCTATCTTACTATCTGTGCTTATGAAGGTGTTAGGGTAATTGAATACTGACTCATGAGATAATCAAAATGGAATCTGGGGTAATGACTGAACTGATACATAAATAAAATTTCTGCTTTTGATCTGGAAGAGATGAGTTACCCCAAGAGGTTTTGAATAGCAAGAAAAGGCTGTTTTGAGCAGAACACAGAGAGTGCAATCTAGAAAGCTGTCTCAAGAACATAGGCTGTCAGTTTGTAACCCTGTAACCCACAATTTGACTTTGCATCATTGCTTTTGACAATTCCTAACATCCATTCTCTCAGAACCCCTCTCAAAACAGAGGCTGGTCCTTGGCATTCTAGGAGTACCAGAAACTGAGATTGTAGGAACTTTTTACATTGGAGAAAGAGAGAGAGAGAGAGAGAGAGAGAGAGAGAGAGAGAGAGAGAGAGAGAGAGAGAGAATGAGAATGAGAATGAGAATAGAGGAAGGAAGATAGAAAATCAGAACTTGTATCAGAGTTAAGACATTAGTTGTTGGGAGCCGACTTTTAGCAGAAAGCGGCTATCAGCTTTGCAGCCATCTTGAGCCACATACCCTGATGTGAGACTTGTTTTTCAACAGCCTACAACAGTTGAAGCACACTCTGATATCCCACATATTTTGTTTTGCTGTTTACTGCCCCCAACTGCAAGGCGCACGTGGTAGCCATGCCTACAAGGCATGCAGTTCACATGCTGCCCACGTGCTATCCATGCCATACATGCCTATAAGGTGCATGTGGTATCCACGCCTGTAAGGTTTACGTCATATCCACATCTGCAAGGCACGTGGTATCCATGCGCCTACAAGGCACGTGGCAAAAGCATATAAATACCCCAGATTTCCCTTCAATAAAGGAGACTTGAGACTTGATCAGAACCTCTGTCTTGTCTCCATTCTTTGGGTCTCTTCCCCTTTATTTCTCTCTCTCTCTCTCTCTCTCTCTCTCTCTCTCTCTCTCTCTCTCTCTCTCTCTTTCTCTCTCTCACTCTCTCTCACTAGACCCTGACCTGAAGACCAGAGCGGCAGCTTGGGCCAGGAAACAGTGGCCACCAAGCATGGAGTGGAGAGGGCCACAACAATTAGTCCCATATTTTGAATGACTGCTTTTATTCTTTGCAGTGCTAGTGAGACACATGTGTTCTCAAACATAGTAGACAAGAGACATGAAAATATACCTTAAGGTATCAAATATATATCCAATAGCCCATATTAGTCTTTAAAAATGACTAGAATCAGAATTAATGGCTGGAGAAGATTGTGGTTATGCATATGATATTGTGACAGTCTAGTTGTATTGATTACATTTTCTACATCATGAATTGATGGGAAATGAGACCAGGTTTGTAACTGCCTCCTAGTCCAAGGACCAAATAATTGAAACACAGTTGCTTTTGGAACACGAGAAAAGGGGACAGAATCATCAATCTTTCTATACAACCATGTTCAACCTTATAGTAGCTGATATCTTCTAATTGAGAAACCTTAATCACATTACTGACTACTGAGTTTCCTACTACAGTTCTTTGGAGCAAAATCAAGAAGGTATATATAGGTAAAGACAGAGTTTAGGTCTATAGTCATGTAACAGAGTCCTTTCCTTATTGATCTAGAATTAGAGCTTGCAAAATGAGAAAACATTCCTCTACTATAGTATTTTATCACACTTTGAAATAAAATCCACTTTTACTTCACATTAGTAAATGCTCATCTGTATCTGATCCCTAAAAAATATAGTATCAAAATTTTTCTTTGTATTTAAATGTAAAGACAATGTTCTAAAAGTAAATTTATAAGCAATTTTAATGAGGCCAAATATATGAGTTCTAAATATTTGGGCAAAAAATAGAAGTCTATGTATGTCATATAATTGTATCATACAATATTCTTCTCAGACAAAGTGTGTTGTTATGGTTTAGTTGAGAAAAATTTGCTTATTTCTCCAGGAACTAGAAATTCTTCTTGGTGGAATACCATAACTGGTTTGGTGGAACTCTAGTTGCTGGATACTAAAAATTTTTAGCAAATTTTTTTTTATTAATATGTATTACAGAGAGTTATGTTTTCTCAACTTAAGAAAAGGTCTGAACTGTGGTTTATAAGTATGTATAAGGTTTCAAAAAATTGTTTTAAAGAATAAATAATGTTGTGTGGTAAGATTTACTGAGTAATTTGTATGGGGTTTGTTTTCCCATACAGAAAAATCTCAGAATTTAAATATCCAGGTGTATAATCAAATGAACAAATCATAGTGGCACCGAATATCAGCATAGACCCTCTGAGTTGCTGATTGCCTGAAAAATTGAATATCCTCCAGAAAAAGAAAAAAAGTCTGACAAACCAAAATCATCACCATCCAATTTTGTAAGGATTCATATATATTCAAATTCAAATTATGTTAATTTTCATCAATGCCTGTATACCTATGTTCATATGTACAGTGTATTATATAAGATAATTTGTTCCTTTAGTTTTCTCTCAATCATTAGGAATTTAATCTCAAGAATGATTTTTTTTCCTGATTTATTTTGTTTTTACTTTTTACCCAAAGACACACAAAGTAATACAGTGTCTCAAATATAGAAAAATCTCAGAAAATACTGCTGTAGTAATTAGTCCTGAATAGATTCTTGTTTTGAACTTCCAGTTGAATATATTTTAAAATAATTTGATAAATATTAATAATTAAATTATTTAAATTATTAAATATTTAAATATTAAATTATAAAATGCTTGATAATTATAAAAGGCATTTTATTAAAATCTAATAATACAAGTCTTCATTCTGGAAGTCAAGCTATAAGCAACCATTTTATTGCTAGATATTTGCATTTAATATTTATGAATTGACAGTCAAGGTACTCTTTAAAATGCTAAAATGGAATTATTAAAAAATAATTCATTATATCTTGATTTATATTTAATTCTATTTTCTATAATTTGATTTTAAACATCAAAAATGCAAATGTGGACTGATTTTTCATCATCAAAATTATATTATGGCAGCAAACACAAGTCAAACCCTAAAAGCTCTCAGAGATGACAATCAATAATCTGGCAAAATACAAAACAATATTCTTTTTAAATATGTCTCACATAAAAGAAACCTGAAAGGTATTATAAAATTGTGTTATTTTAATTTTTGGGTGCTATTGATATTATTTTTATGTTATCATTACCTTTTATAAAATAAATGAAAACTATAAGCTGCATTGCCTCAAGTTCTTAAATCATGTGGAACAAAGAATCAAAAAGAGAAGTTATAATGCCTCATGTATTGTTATTAAGTGTGACCAGTTATTCAGACTCAATCATGGACTGGTGTAGAAATCAATCCAATATTGAAAATAACAGTCTTGATTTGGAAGACTGGTTCTACATTTTCAGAGACATATATGGAAATTAGCTGCAGTTCTCTATGATATGTTAGCAAGAGATAAAGTTGGAACAGGATCTGAATTTCACACAAGTGTTTGTACAGGTGTTATGGCTCTTTTAATTCTCAAGTTAAAAATACTTTTGTTTCTTCTATAGTATTTAATGTAAGTTTCATTGATTATACACCTAATAGTGTTTGTGTTCTGAAGTTCGGCATGTCAGTTATAGAAGTCTATTAACCAACTTTTGTTTTAGTGCCCTGAGTATCACAGAACCTTGGTATTCTAAAAATAGCTTGCAAGCTTTGGAAGAAATGAATCTGCTTTAAGCAGAAGCAAAAGCATAATGGGATTGATTATTTCTGGTATAACAGCTTTAATTACATTAATTGCTAGGCCCATTGCTTCTGCAATTGCTGTGACACAAGAAGTTAAGACAGCTACTTTTGTTAATCATTTACCAAAAAAAAAAATGTTACTAATGTGTTGAATATACCAGAGGATTTAGATAGGCATTTGGAAGAACAGATTGATGTTCTTTATCTTATTCAAGTTACTGGAAGGAGGTTCAGAATTTAAGGGTAAGGAGCCATCTGGAGTGTCATCCCAAATACCATTAGATTCATGTTAGTTCAACAATTTACAGTGGTAGCAATTATAATTAGGAAGAAGTTTTATGACATGTGCAGTGTATTTGGCATAATTCTAACATAATTCTAACACCTCTATGGATGTTTCAATGATACATAAGGAGATTATGAATTTCAAGAATGCTGCTCTGCTGAGCATTGATACTGCAGATAAAATTATCCATGGCCTGAGGTCCGTATTTGTATTTTGGTCAATCTTCAAAAATGCCATATATAGCTTGATTATACTAGCCCTTTTTGTCCTGAGAATACTTTTATTCCTGCCCATTGTGTTAAAGCTTGTTTTCAACAACATCAACATGTTGGCAGCCAAGTACATGTCTTGAACCTGAAAATGGACCCCCAGAGAGAGCTATTAAATTAACAGCCTGGCAATCCAAGAATGGGTAAGATTCTGCATAGAGCGTTACTAACCTAAGATAGAAGTGCATTGCTTTTGATCATGCTTATTCTATGACAGGCAAAGAAGGCATTTTTGTCAGAATGATCTAAGACAGGCTTAGTCTTGTTAATGAAATAAAAAATTGGAAGAGTTGAAGAGCCTTTGGGACTGCTTGGTAAGAATTTGACATGGGCCAAGTACAAGGAAATGGGCTGCTTGGTAGGAATATGATATAAGCTAAGGACAAGGAAGTAGGCCTCAAGCAGGAATCTGACATTAGACTAGAACAAAAAAGTAATTTCAGGTAGGAATCTAAATATTAGGCTAGAACAAAGAAGTAATTTCCGACAAGAATCTAAATTTTAGGCTAGAACAAGGAAGTAGGCTTCAGACATGAAAATGATCTTTGGCTAGGACAGGGGAATAGGTTCAGATACTTTGGTAATCCTGATAAGCCCTTAGAAACAGTGACCATGGTATCGTTCACGTAATTGGGTTTAATGCCTTGCTTTTTCTTTGACTAATTGTGTTTATTGTATTGCTTGTTCCTTGACTATTTGCATATATTATATTGCTAGAACCTTAACCTAGAACTGACCTTAATACATACATGTAATCAAAATGGGGCGGGGGGAGGGGTACCTGCTGGATTCTGAGCACTCAGGGCACCCAGCTATGAGCTCAGGGTAGTATGTGGGTTTTCCTTCCTTAAGCTGGTTGTGGGATCTGTGAAGCCCCCAGAATGTGTCTGGCAGTGGTAACCCAGGTGCACTCACCAACAGGCCTCAGACCAGAAGAGGGGCGAGCGGCAGAAGGGGAGTGCTAGCGCTGGCTATGGGTTCTGTGGATCCCCCAGAATGTGTCTGGTGGTATCCGGGGTGCACTCACAAGCTGGCCGGGCAGAGGTCCGGCCCAGGCCTCAGACCGGAAGAGGGGCGAGCAGCCTCCAGTGATAAGATTAAAGACAGGTTTCATCATGAAATATCAACAATGGTTAATATTTATTTATTTTAGTGTCTTTGCATCTATTCTTGTTAGACATTCTAACATCTGATATATAATATCCACTTTTTTATTTATTGTAAATGACATTTTACAATATGAACTAGTTGAATATAACACACTTTTTAATGTATAGAAATCTTGAGATTTTATTCTTAGTGGATATATAACATGCACACAAGTATAATATAATTAAGCAACTACATACAATTTATCCAAAATTCCTCCACATAATTTCATATTATGAAATATTCAAATAATATTGGTTTTAAAATATTTTTATTTATTTAAAAACTCATACATGGACAGAACATTGGAGAACTGAGTTTCATTCATAAACATAAAATTCCACATGATTTGAGTTTATATGCAAATCAATTAAAGCAATTCAAATTCAAAATTTATGTTCTTCAATTATATTTGCCACATTTCCTTTGCTCAATTGTCATATGTACATGTAGGATATCTTTCTAACACAAGTACTACCATTGACACATAAAGTTCTTTTGGTCAGCATTGGGTATTCTTGGCATATGTTTTTTTGGATATTTTATTTACATTTCAGATGCCATCCTCTTTCCCCATTCCCGCCCCCCACCCCCACCCCCAGAAAACCCCTATCCCATGCCTCCTTTTTCTTTTTGCTTTTATACACTTTTTAAAAATATTAATCAAAGGCTTTATAAGTTTGGTAATGCTCAATCAGAAGTGTAACCTAATAGCCAGCCTAGATATATCAACTATCTTTGACTGGTGGAGACACGTGACCATCTGCCTCCATATTCCCCCTCTCTTTCTATTTCTTTCTCTCTCTCATCACCTAGCTTCTCCTCTCCTTCTTCTCCTCCTCTCCTTACTCCTTCTCTTCCTCTCGGTACCCCTCTCACCTTAGCACCTCCTACATAACACCCTTCTTGTTAAAATAAAACTTTTCTCTCAAAATACAATTAGAGTATGTGTAACATTGACTAGATAATTTACATTTTCTAGTCTTCTCTTTCCTTGCATGTAGAACAGTGGTTCTCAACTTTTAATACATTTCTTCATGTTATATTGTCACTAACCATAAAATGATTTTGTAGTTACTTCATAACTGTAATTTTACTAGTGTTATGAATTATACTGTAAATATATGTGTTTTCTGACTGTGTTAGCAATGCCTGTGAAAGGCATTCCACCCCATGGTGTCATGAATCATAGGTTGAGCACTACTGGTATAAAATAATACAAATACCACTGCCTGTATGAAAGATTGGCAATCAGAACAATCACTACACATAAAATATTTTGTAGTGTGATTTAAATTGAGGAGGGAATGGTCAGTTTGACAACTGTTAGAACATAGATTAAAATTAAATTCCAAGCCAAAGTTTTCAATAACATTCATAAACTTTGCTTTAATAGTAAGTATTCCAGGGATTCAAACTATCACAACTGACTCAGAAGTTCAAGCAAGGTGTTTAGTAGCAGACAGACTCATGAGACAAGAATGGGACTGATAACTCCAAATTCCACTAAGTTTTTTGCACTACTTAAATCTTGGGGAAAAATCACTATGCATTTGTGATGGTTGATCCTGCCAACCTGAAAGGATACAGAAATACTATGAGAAGAGTCTTCTGTGCATATCTGTGGTCATGAGTTCCTAGATAGTTTGTGAAGTGAAAAGACACAACTTAAATATAGTTATAAACATTCCATACATTGGGTACTGAGTCCACTGGAAAAAATGGAGAAAGACAGCAGGACAGCAATTCTTAGTGCCTCTGCTTTTTGACTTTAAATGACATTTTCATGACTGCATCAAGCTACTATACTGTTTCCTTCAACTGTGAGTCCAAGTAAAATCCATTTTGCTTCCTTTACTTTTGTAGGGTATTTTGTCCCAACAGGAAAAAGAACTAATGCTGTGTGTCTAAGTAATCACTAAAGGTGCACTTCCCTTCGATGGCACACACACAGCTTTCCTATGCCAGAAGCTCTCAAGCAAGGCATATTTGTAGCCTCTGTGTTTTTGCCATAGGCCTTACAACTTTTCTGTTTCCCTTTGAGACTCTGCCAAGAGACAAATTACAGTAGCGTTATACCTTTTGCTATAGCAGTCTTTGAATAAATTGTTCTTTCTTGTTTCTGTTTGGGTAGCACAGATATATTTCCATAGTTTTTCTTTTTCAGAAATTCCATTGCTTCACATTTTATACTGCCTGATTCTGTGGACACAAGCTGTCAGTAACTTGAGCATCATTGTCTACAGTTTATTTATGATAATCTAGTGCTATCACTAGGTCTGGAATTTTACATTGGGTTCACTTCCCTGGATATGTGTTTTTATTTTATCAAATGCATTCTGTTATAAGTATAATACACTTGACATTGCTGCTTAATTCCAAATATACATTTTCACATTGTTTTGCTGTAATTTGTAATTTTTTAAACATTTTGCTGACTAAAAGTGTTGCTTGGTATAGGAATCAAAAATACAATACAACATAGTTGTGTTCCTTTTGCTCCTTGCCAGCCTTTCATACTGTTGAGTTTGTAATTATTACTGAATCAGCATCTGCTTGTACAAATTTTGCTTTTGGTCATCAATAAATCTCTACAAGTTTTCCTTCTATCTCAATTTTCTTTCTTTTGGGAGCTTGGCTTTTCTCCAGAGAGATTATTCTCTCTGGCTGTGCACCTGTCAGGGGGAGTAGACTATTGATTCTATGTTTTGTGGAATGTACTCACTAAGTTGGGAGCCCAAGACCAAAAATCACAAGAATTACATTATCATTAATCATTGCAGGGCATTCTGGTGTTTTTCCAAATATTCACTCATTCCTTTCCAAGAAAACCACCTACTTCTCACGTGCACTTTTGCTGTAATGATCGTTAGTTTGTGATCATTCTTACTGGCAGATGATCACTAAGAATGACTTGGGATTTGAGTAAACTCTGGATACAGAAATGGATTCGGATAAAAGTGATTATTTACAATCATATTTCTCAGATCCAATGGGGAACATTGTTGGCTGAAAGAAAAAAAAATACCTCAAGCCAAATTCTGAATTAGTTATAACTTTGTTAAAACATCCTCAGGTCAAAGCTAATGAGCAATTTAACAAAATAAACATACATTCCAGAAAGTCCTTTCTTCTAGAGCTCAGTTCCCTCTTTATACCTAGACATTCTTGCAGTCTTCTAATTACAGTCTTTCTCCAGCTGTCAATTGGTCCATTCTGCCAAAATCCCTACACTTCCTAAAATCTTTCCCAAAATTTTAAAGTGTCAGTTTATTGTTAATGCACATTTTTCATACAACATGGGCATATGTATGTTTATATTTTAAATGTTGCACTTTAGTTTAGTTAGTTATCATAAATAAACATTACTTTAAACCAAGTAAAGCAGTCAACTATTTCAGAAGTACATTGGTTTTGTGACATACAACCTAACATAAGGCAATATGTACCCTTGTTAGCATCTCAGATCCTGACTGTGGTAAATGTGGATGGAAAATGAGACTGACTCGACAGACCTGGAAATGAAACTGACAATGATTTCCTTTCACTATTAATCTATGGGCCAAAATCTAGAAAAGTAGGGCAAAGTTTCTTAAAAGATACATATAAAACATCTCAAAGTCCTAACTGCTGAAGTCATGGGACATATTGGTCATAGTTCTCAGAGGTTTACTGGGACATTTGAACCAAATCCTCCTCTCTGAATACTGTATTTTATAGTACAGAACAGTGTTATTAATGCCCCCAGTAGAAACACTGTTATGATGCTTATGAATCATAACAATGACCAGCATATCAAAATATCCCTAAAAAAAGCACTTAATTTTTGGAACCAGTAGCTGAATATTTGCCATTAACGTTATTTAATGGGAAGAAAACTTGTGTGGGACTGGAAACCTAGCCAAAATCCCAGTGCTGATGACAGCAGAGATCCTAACTTTCCTACTTCCTCAAGCAGTATAATTCTTTACAACATTTTGAAATATGTATATAACATATATTTAACATATATATGTTATATATAATATGTGTGTGTGTGTGTGTGTGTGTGTGTGCTGGAATATTGACCTCTATATATGACCTGGAAGCTACACTCTTGAAAACTCAATAATATGATTACCTAAGATATATCCGAACAATGAAACAATGACCAGGTGACATGCAACATGGATGGAGAAATCTCGCAGGGTCCCAGCCCTGGTTGAAGAAATATAGACAATAAATGAATGACTTCTAAGAGGGCAAGAATTAGTTTTCACACTGATGAGCTACCTAATTATCTGATATCTCATAATTAATTTTTAAAACATGTACATACAAACAAGAAATAGGCCTACTGTATTTATAATGTGACCTTAAATCAGAATGTATTTGAAGAAGGAACATGGGAAGGGCTGAAGAAAAAATGGGAAAATTATGTAAATACTGCAGGTAAATGAAAGTTTAAAAATAAAATGTAAAACAATACTATGTGGTTAATAGTATAAAAAGACAAGAAAAATTTTTTAGGAATAAAATATGAGTTTGACAATGGTTGTGAGTAAAATAATGTGATAATATACTTGATAGTTCTTCTAATTCATTTTGTTAATACACATAACCTAGCATAGGAGACACAATCAAAAAGTAAATATTTGAACAGAATGAATCAGGGATGCATTTGATCTATGCAAATATAAAACTTTTATGGATAAAATATTCAGAGAATGCACAAAAAGTATTCTACTTAAAAAACATGGCTATGGTAGTGATGCCATTTACAATTTTTCTATTGATGAAAACAATAAATATAAATGATAATTAAAATATAAACAGAGTAAATAGAGATATAAAAGACAAGATGCCACTATCTTTTCCTAAAAATCTCTTCAACAATCCCTCTCCTCCTGCAACATTACTCAGTTACATATGATACATCTTAGTAACTGAGCTTCAAAGTAAGGATTTGTGATGAACATTAGCGAGCCAAGCAACGTAATAATCTTCAAGATTTTCTGATACATTTGGGAGCTGCTTTTGATATCCCACCATCTACATTTGATATCTTTTACAGTATCAACAAATCATTCAGCTGTAACTTCAAACATCACACACATTTTGCTTCAAGCCCTTAGTCATAATTGTATTCTTAACTGAAAAAAGTATTCCTTTAAGCTGTGAGGCATACTGCTCAAATTTGTTTGAGAGATTTATTTTGTGAATGAAATAACAATAAACGTACATCAGGGGGATCTGGTTTGAAGTGTAAGATGGCTCTTGGAAATGACAAAGTTAGATTTGATTTCTTTGATGTATACCAAACATGAAACTTTACACTGATAATTCCCAGTCTGAAGCCCTATTTATGTAGGCAGATTAACGATAGAAATCTCTTTAAAATGTAAGTATCAAAATGTCTATAATATCCTTTAAGCAAAATTTAATGAGTGATTTTAATTTGTGTTTGAAAGACTAAATCTAAAGGTCATGGCTCAAGCCACGGCTCTTCAATTAGAACAGCGTATGCAGAATAGGTAACAGGAAGACTGTGAAAGCCAGATCAGTAAATTTTCTCTAATATTGCTTATTTTAGTAATATCAGAAGCTATATCTATGAAGATTTAAAATGTGACAGCTCAAACTTGAGCTGAACAAGAACAGCAATAGACAGCCAAGCATGGACAAACATAGGTCCATGAGGCATCCACAAGAAAAAACATACAGAAAACACATGACCTGTATGTAAGGAACACTGAGAGCAGAAAAAAATGTTTTCTTCAGAAAAGAGGACACCAATTGGTTATACAGTAGCAAATGGTCATTACTGAAAATATACAATTAATATTACACAGACTGAGAAGGATGTATTTAGGAGTATAGATTTGACATAGATATAAATAAAATATTAGATAAATAAATAGAGATATAGATGTAGATTGAGATATGATGTACACATGTGTGTATAATAACCATTGAATAAGAAGAGACTATGAATTTGAGAAACAGAAAGGGTGTTTATGAGAGATTTTGGGAGGATGAAATGTACAAATGCCTGTACGCACTTTCTTACTTATTGTAGGTAACCTCATATGGCCATGAGGAATAAACCACGCAAGTTAGAGGGTCCATCAAAAAACTAAAGCATTGGCAATTTTATTGAGACCAATCAGATTTTTAAAATATCTTTATCAGAAAACAATATAATGGCAATTTCTAGGATCAATAAAGTTAGAGTTGACAGGATACAATGAAGCCTTCAAGCAATACAAGGCACACAGGAGATGAGTGTGGAAGACCAATTGTCCTAACAAACTTTCATGCTTCCTTGACTATTAAGGTAACACACAGAGAAAAACAAAGAAGTCTGAATGCTTCACTGGCTGATGGAGTGCATAGGTCTCTCAGGACCTGAAAGGCACAGAGTATCTCAGAAGCCACAGACTTCAACCTGGAAAACCTATGATGCATGCTACTCTAGGCTGCTAGGCCAGGCTAATTCCATAGTTCAAGGCAGAAAAAGAAGGAAGAGATGTTGTAATTCTAATTATAATATGAAAAATTTAAAAGGAATGCTAAAATAAAGCTACGTGCAAGAGTATCAGTCAAGTTGAAAAGACATATCAAGATCAACAAAGTTTCTTTACTTTCCTAGTAGTACCTGAATCCAATAACATTACATCATTATTCTCTTTCTCTCTCTCTCTCTCTCTCTCTCTCTCTCTCTCTCTCTCTCTCTCTCTTTCTCTCCCCCCCGTGTGTGGTGTGTGTGTGTGTGTGTGTGTGTGTGTGTGTGTGTATTATTGTTGTAAACCACTGCTTTGCCTTTCACTGGAACCTGTTCATCCACATTTTTGGCCTTCAATTGTGCTTGTGCAGGAAAAATTAACTTAAACCAAGGTAACTAAATAATTAGTCCTTGAGCTTTATTGAAATCTCCTATACTGATTCCCAGAAATACATAAAAGTCTTGATTTCTTTTATGCTTTACTCTTATGTAAATATAATATTTTGTCAAAAATGGAAAAGGGATTCAGTCATTAGATGGTTTGATTACATATATAAAAGATTCTCAAAACAAACTGAGACAAATTCTACAGGTAATAAATAGTTTTATCTAAGTAACAAGATAAAAGTCACCACACACAAATCAGTAGTTGTTCTATATAAAAATGATAAATATACTTAGATAGAAATTATGGAAACAAAACCTACACAACCGCCTCAAAACTGGTATTAGAGTAACTACATCAAAGCAAGTAAAAGACTTGTAGGATAAAAACTTTAGGATAGTGAATAATCAAACTGAAAAAGACACCAGAAGGTGGAAGTCTTTGGATTTCCATGGTTGATTAGGGTTCATACTGAAAGAATGTGCTCCACACACTCAGTAGAGAAAGAAATCAGCAGTCTCAACCAGCTACAAAACCTGTAATAATCAGTTGGCAAAATATACTAGTACAATAATAGCACAAATGGTATGGAAGAAACTAACTACTTTTTGATTATTTTAAAGTCCACTATGTGAGGTAAAATCCATATTTGACATTGTAAATCTAATCAAAACCAAAGACTATGTAAGTCATGACCCCTAGTATAAAGTCTGCTAATATTCTGCTGAATGAAGGTAGCAATAAATGTACTAATATTTTCTTGCTAATCCTACATACTAACATATCACTCTAAATTTATCAGGGAAGCTTCTAATAGCAGTAGATGATAATTAATACAGAAATCCACAATTGTATTACACACAGTATTGGAGATTTTGGAGTACCCAAGATAAATGTATATATTAAGCGCTACTCTCAACGTTCATGGATATATGAAGAAGAGATGGCAGAAAGATTGTAAGAACAGAGGTTGTAGAAACATTGTATTCCAGACCCAACATGGCTGTTTCACATATTGACTTATTGAGACTGTGATTTGTGTACACAAAACTTATACAAATTCCACACAGATAAAAAACCCACTGTGGAAAAGAAAGTAAACTCAAAGACCTATCTATAACCAAGAAACTCAAAAAACTATTTTTAATGTATACTTGTTAGAGGAAAAATTAAGGTGTTTTCTAATTAAGTGTATAGAGTACAACACCATGTTCCAGGTAGACACCAACTTTAAGATAAATTAGCCAATACAAAATAGATTCAATGATGTGTGTGTATGTGTGTGCCTGTGTGTGTGTGTGTGTGTGTGTGTGTGTGTGTGTGTGTGTGCGTGAGTGTGTCTTATTTTTGCATTTCTAGGTTTGGAGTTTTCTATCATTGCTTTTTATTTTAGTTTTTGTTGTGTTTAGGGTTTCTTTTTGTTTTGTCTTAGGGTTTTGTTTTTGAGACAGGAAAAGATGAAAAAGGTTATGAAAGTAAGGAATATTTTAGAAGAGTCAGTTGGGGAAACCTGAAGAACATGATCAAAATATTTTGTATTATTTTTAAAAATGATTTTTAAATGTAATGATAAATACAACTTTAAAGGAAATTCATTTTTTTACCCTCTGCCTTCTCTAAAAAGGTAAGATTTCAATATTTTCAATTATGGAAGTTGGCAGTTAATTATTTAAGTGATGAGCTAGCTAATAGAGAAAATATTTATTTTATTAAAGATTAATAGTATCCACACTTATTAAAAATAGCAAATGAGAATAAGTTAAGTCAATATCTAATGAGATATTGCAGTCAACAGGGACCATGAGTTTTCAAAATTACAACATCTCTTTACGAACTGATTAATTAATTTGCATGTGAAGATTACACTGAATGCACAAGCATGGACATCTGTAGTCTGAAAGGACTTCAGTCCCCTTCTTTTCTTTATATCCATAGCTACAGAAACCATTTTATCATACAGATGCTAAAATTCTTAGCAACTTTCATGTCAACTATTATGTTCTATTACTTATTATATTTATAATTTTATTTGATAACCATGACTGGTCAGATTTATCTTGAGTAATAAAATGAAGCTTGATTCTTCTGTTAACCTAGTGTGGGATCCTATTTTACCTCAATTTTTTCATGAATGCAGAACTATTACTATTTTAAAACAAAATTCTCACCATACCAACTATCATCCTCTTATACAATGAAATGACTCTCACTTCTTACTTCCCAGGACACTTTGCATTCTGCCTCTGCCCTTAACAAGGTCAACCGATCTAGTTGTTTCAGCCTAGAAAGAGTACTTGCTACCATGCTCCGCACCTGCTTATTAAACACTCCTGTGGAGATTGACTCTGACCTCAGATTCCTCATTGATGGATCAATGCTCATATTTAAATTTACAAGTCTTGAGGCAGAGTATACTATTAATAAAACTTCCTTCTACGATACAGGCCACTATCATTGGTAGAAACCAGCCCAGTTGGGCAATATCATATGCTATATAACCCATACTGCAATTTTTCATTCAGACAAATATCAGAAAGCAAATATTCGCAGAGACAGCATGTATGCTTTCAGGGTTTTAGTGTGCAATTTTGATAAGTTTGCGAGCATAAGAGTCTTCTCTCCTAGACCTGAATCAAATCAAAATTAACAGCAAAGAACATTTTATGTGGTCCTCTATTAAACAGAGTTAGAATGATTGTACTGTAATTTCTAATAATGTCTTAGTACACACAAATATATATGAGTATTTGTGTGTCTACATGTCTCTGCATGTCTATAAATTAGTACTTTAAGTGTTTGCTTCTAGTTTTTAATTGTTTTCTATCTGATATTTTTGTTTGTCATATCTGACAATCTGCATATTTTGTTTGTCATGGTCATGGCCTTACACTGTGAAGGCCACTGCTGATTGTCCTCTTCCCTTAGACATTCATTATTCAAGGGTTTTCTTCAGTTCTCTTATGTGTCTTGTTCTGTGAAGTCTGCTTCCAATTAAACCTAACATGAAACACAAGGAAATGTGAGTATTTGCATGAGTGAGACTGGTGAGACATACAAAGAATTTTTTCTCAAAACAAAATATAGAGGTTCCTGGCATCCAAGTTCACTCAGTAATTTGTCAGTCACACAGCAAGGAGATTTCAGTTTGGTTCCCAACATCCATACAGAAGCTGTATTTTGTAGCACCTTGCTTGTTTGTGACTGCAGCCCGACGAGAAGTGATAGATATTTATATCCATTCTAGGCAGTTGGTGAACTCAAAGCTCAATGGAAGATATTGTATCAGACAGTGAAGTGATCATATGATGAGGCTACCTATTCCAATCTTTCGACTTTGTTTACTTGCACAGCATGCAACACAAACAAACACACAAGTATAAGTGTAATGTTTTTGTGCACCATCTTACTTATTTAAAGTATCTTCTGTTTCAAGTTTGTATAAACAATGCTTACCGTTTATTCTCTGCAATGTCAATAAAAGCTGATCACCCAATGGCTGGGATGAAGACAGAATAGGGTGGGACTTCTGCCTGCATTTGGAGGGAGATAGAGTGACGAGTAAGTGGAATTCAACGACGAAAGGGGTCCAGGAAAATATCATGGGAGAACACACCCAAAGCCGAGAGAGACAGAAGAATTCAAATTCAAAAGTGCAAGTATTTTAGGGATTTTGGTTGGGAGATATCCAGATTAGTTTAGAGAATTAGAATAGATTTACCCAGGTATTGTGCAGTAAATCTAATTAAATTCGAGTCTCAAAGTCTCATTATTTGGGAGTCAGCTGGAGGTAAAAAAAAAAAAAAGCTAGATACCTTTTGAGATTACCATTACACATGTCTCAAGTGCCCCTGCATACACACACACACACACACACACACACACACACACACATACACACACAGAGAGACAGAGATGAAGACAGAGACACAGAGACAGAGAGATTGGGAAGTCAGGGAGGGAGAGAGAGAATTTCTTTCACAACTAAATGCAGGTACAGTCCACTACTGTGCAGTCACTTGTGTGTTCATGGATACAGGTAGTAGTTATGCTGTCACCCTGTACTGTGTAGGTGCTGACCATCTGCCAAGTGCTGTTGCACGTTGTCCCTGAGCTACTACTTTCCTCAATGCAGCTGTCGTTGTATCTCTGGGATGACTTCCTTTCCCTTCTCTTCTACTTGTGTTAGTATATTACAGTGAGAGAAGAACCTTTGTGATACTCAC